>NC_041389.1:463356670-463366123 GCF_002162155.2 Triticum dicoccoides | reverse complement strand
AGAGAGAGAGAGAGAGAGAGAGAGAGAGAGAGAGAGAGAGAGGAAGCTGTAGCCCCCCTCCCTGTGTGTGCGCGTGTGCGTCGTCCGCCGTCGGCGTCTGTCTCCCTCGAGATGATGATGAGTGAAGGCCAGGGACAGCAGCAACAGCAGGAGATCATCATCAGCCAGCAGCAACATCAGCATCAGCAACAGCAACAGCCGCTGGAGATGGACATCACCTTCGGGATGAGCAGCCATCAACATCACCATGCCCCTCCGTCCTCGTCTTCCTCCTCCTCCATGCACGCCGCCGCCGCGAGCTTCATGTGCGGTTCTCAATTCACTTGAATCCAATTCAATTTTTTAATTTGCTTCCCCCCATCTGTTCTCGCATGTCTTTGATCTATCCGTATCGATCCGGGAATTCGATTGGATTTTATTATGCTTTTCATGTTCTCTCTGATTCTTCAACTCTTCCTTCTTTTTTTGGCGGAATTTCTTCAGGTGTTCCTTAGTTTGCTTGATTTATGTGGTTCTTGCACCGGGTATACATAATTGTTCTTGCCTGTCTTAATTGGTTTCTATCTTTGTTTCTTGATAAACATGAACTGGCTAGTAGAAAGGCTAGAAAACCTGCCTTCTTCTACCGAATTTTTTCATCCATGTTCATCTGTCTCCTCCTTTGTTTGCCAATGTAAATAACTTGGAAAGTCAAGTGATGATTCTTAGATTAGGAATATGGTTGTGATATGACAGATCCAAGTACTTTGGCAATTTCATCGATTCCTTATTTCTTTGTCTTTTGCTCCGAGAGGAGGAGAAATTCTAGACGATGTGCGAAACAAGTTTCGATTCTCAATCGGCGCCTCTCTTCTTAATATTTCGTGCAGATGGTTGAATTGTTCTGTTCTGATAATTGGAGCCGGATCGCTGAATTGTCATGGCTTGTTAATTTGGTTCAGATAGTTGAATTGTTGTGGAAATTAACAACTCACTAGTCTTCCCTTTGGACATTAGGTACACTAATTAGCAATTGTTTTCCGAATGACAACAAGAACACACTTGCCATTAATTAAATGATTAGGACAAAATATTATTTATAGTACATAGTAAGTGCCAAACATATACACAGTCTATACATGCACTAGCAGTACATACATACATCTAGTAGTAGTATGTACCAGTCCATGCATGCATGCTTTTGTATATTTTTCAATGAGCATATCTTGCACACAAGAAATTCCGGGGCTAGCCATGCCATGCATGCATATTTCCTGGGCTGCCAAATAAATGCCTCCTACTACTCCTACTAGTGGTAGTGCTGCAAGGCTAGAGAAGATTCCACAACACGCTCCTGTTCCCACTCCTCCTGCAGCGAGCGCAGAGCAGAGAGGAGGAGGAGGGGTTGGAGTTGGACCAGGCCACAATAATAGCATCACACATTCATAGGCTAGCTTATGGCAGCAGCGCGCATGATTTCATGATGATGATGTGTGTGTGTGGTTCCTCAAACCCTGTGCATGCTTCAGCAAATCACCTGTTTCCTTTCACCACACATATTACTACTGAATAGTGATATAGTATATTCTTATGAGTTTGTGTTGCACAACCATGCATGCAGGAGCGGCAAGGAGGCGTCAGGCGCGTATGACCATCTTGGGGAGCTGGACCAGGCCCTGTTCATGTACCTCGACCATGGCCACGCCTCCACGCAGCAAGAGCAGCGCCGTAAGTGCACGCACGAAATCTCTGCGAGAAAACGGGGTCAATTTCAGTTTCTTTTGCAGTTTTGCAGGGGTTAAATGCAGGTGTTTTCCGTGTAGTACGTATCATTACGAAGTGACGGTTAAAGTTGATTGGCGCTTTCTTAATTGTGCGTTTAATCGGGAGCGGTAGTTAATGTGGGGCGGTGTAGGTAAGGCTCAGAAACTGATGTGTCAACTTTGGCACATCACACATATACATTACATATATTCCATCAAAAGGAAAGGACTTTGGCGCATATAGGAAGAGGAATATAGATGTGATGGGTGTAGACTGTAGAGAGACAGAGATGCCGCCTAGCCATTAGCTCTGATCTGGTGCATGCAGAAAGGCGCATGCATCTTTTTCCGGAGTTTTAGGGAAAACGATCGTATGACCAGCCGGCCGGCCTGCGGCAGATTCTGAAGCAGGTACCCCATTTTGACCAGGATCGATCTGCTGCTGCAAATCTGCGGTGCCCGGCCTGCCATCGGCGAGGACCATGTGGGTGTGGTGTGGAATCCCTCCAAGAATACATATGCTTGCTCAAAGTCGTCCATGGAACGCATGCAACACAACAAAACTCTCTCTCATCCTCCCCTTTCTCTCTCCTCCTTTGCGGTTTGGGCGGTCGGACCGTGAGTGTGACATGTAACAGACGCTGCTCAATCATTTCGCGGCGAGCGAGGGCCGCGACGGGGCTGCCGCATGCCGCATGCTGCATGTGCCCGCGGCAGCGGGGCGCAGACACATGCACGCAGAGGGGGTGATCTCCGCCTCCGGACTCCACCACCGCTACGCCTGCAATGGCGTGCGTCCGCATATGTGGCGTTTGTTTGACCCGATCCGAGCCCTATCCACTCCCCGGCCCGCTTCTCTGCCGGTTCGGGCGCAGGCAGGACAGGAGCATGCATGCCTAAGCTGTGCGCATCCCTCCTGCCCCGGCCCCGCTCCACTGCGCCGTATCTCCCCGTACCCCAGTGCCCAGCCCAGCTTTCTCGTGTGTCGCGCGCCAGGACGGACGGCCAGACCACCAGCTCGTACCGCCAGAGCGCCAGTGCCAGCGATCTCGCTGCCGCTGTACGCGCCTGCCATGATTATTTTGTTCCCGTCCGCACGAGAACGTACGACAGCAAACCTCAACAGCTCCAGTGGCGGGCGAGCTCCTGTATATGTGCATCAATCTCTTGCTCGGTTCCTTCCATCAGCTCACTCATTTGCCTCTCTCCCTCCTTGTTCGTCTTGTTCATGGATGCAGAGACCCTCAACATCTTCCCCTCCCAGCCGATGCATGTGGAGCCATCACCAAAGGTAAGCCACAACTTCATCGATCTGGTTTTGTTGTTGATGTTTGCCACCTTGTTTAATATCCTTGTGGTTGTGATGTGATTGGCGTGCAGGGGGAGCTTGGTCTAGTCCTGTCGCCAGCGCCCGTGGGGTCCAAGATGCCGAGCGGCAGGTCGTCGCCGGACTACCATCACCAGCAGCAGCAGCAGGCAGCCGCGGCGGCCATGGAGGAGTTGGCGGCGGGGAGCAGGAGGCAGCAGCAGGAACACCACCTCCACCTGCAGCACCAGCAACAACAACCGGCCTTCGCCACCGCCGAGTCCGCAGGGGTCAGCAACAACAAGGATGTCAAGCCGCTGACAAAGGTGAGTATGACCGTGACCGTGATAGAGCAGCTAGCTAGCTACACTACCAGTTAACCTCACCTAATTAACTAACCCAACTATCTGTAGGCTGTAGCTAGCTAGATTTGTTGTTAATTCCGCTGCCGGCCCCGTGTCATATTGTTGTTTTAATTGACTGACGATATATATATGTTATTGATCTCCTTTTCTTTCGTGGTTGCAGAAGGAGCACAAGAGGGGCTTATCCACCGGCGAACGCGACCCAAAAGTAACAACTAACTAAACTTGTCTTATTGTCAAGTGTCCTTATGAAAAATCAAGCATATATAGGCAGTAGTGCTGCTGGTGTTTCTTTCCATGGTTGTGTTGGAGATGCAACTCAATTTCTGGTAATTGACGAAATGCAGACGCTGAGGAGGCTAGCCCAGAACAGGGAGGCGGCGAGGAAGAGCAGGCTGAGGAAGAAGGTGAGTGAGTCAAGCAACAGTTTTATAACACCCAAATGGCAAGAACACGAGCGGCAGAAAAGGCAAAATATATATGCTATGCTACATGAAAAACGAACCTTAATTGGTTAACATTCTTCTCTCTACGATCAATGGCGGCCTCATTTTGCACAGTGTTGATTAATTACTTTACATTTCTCTATTCAATAGGCCTATATCCAGCAGCTCGAGTCCAGCAGGATCAGGCTGGCTCAGATCGAGCAAGAACTCCACAGCGCAAGAGCTCAGGTACATATTTGCAAGAAAATCAAAGCCGCTCTCTTCTCATTCTCTAGTCTCTACCCAATCTGTGTATGCACATTCATGTGTGTGTGTGTGTGCACAGGGAGTGCTCTACCCCGGCAGCAGCCTCCTCGCCGAGCAAGGCATTGCCGGAAAAGGCATCGGCGGCATCGACGGCCTCAGCTCAGGTACCCACCCGTCCGTCCATCCCCATCTCCGTCCTTGAGCTAGCAATCCAGAATATCAGATGCATGTCGTCGCGCTGCTACAAGCTATAATTCGAAGCAATTGGCCAGCAGAGGCGGCGATGTTCGACGTGGAGTACGCGCGGTGGCAGGAGGAGCACAACCGGCTCATGTACGAGCTGCGGGCGGCGCTGCAGCAGCACCTGCCGGAGGGGGAGCTGCAGATGTACGTGGAGAGCTGCCTGGCGCACCACGACGAGGTGCTGGCCATCAAGGACGCCGTCATCAAGGGCGACGTCTTCCACCTCATCTCCGGCGTCTGGAGGAGCCCCGCCGAGCGCTGCTTCCTCTGGCTCGGCGGCTTCCGCCCCTCCGAGGTCATCAAGGTACGTCTGCTTACAATTGCGTTTCTTTTTTCAGATCGGATCAACCCTAGCCCTAGATCTAGTGTCGGTCACAGTCACCACCTCGGTTGCAGCAACTCTTGCCTAACATTATGGGGTGAATTTTTTTGCCTTTTGGGAAACATTGATAAAACAAAGTTAAAGTGGGAACATATATATCCTTCTGAACACCTGAAAAAAATTTATCAGAAATTTTCAGGAACCAAATTTACTTTGTTCTAGACCATCGTCTATGATGTCTGGTTACAAGGACGCACATACACACCATTGTTAAATCCTCCCATAGTACCTCAGTTTTGATTGATTTCACTAGCTAGAAAAGGTTTACTTTGAACATGCATAGTTGTACCAGATCCCTTCCTTAAAAAAAGTATAGTTCACTGAAACCATATATAGTACCCCCTTTTGACAATTGAGATATATTCTGCTTTTTATTTAAGGTGAAAAGGCAAAGGATTTGAACTTTTATCGACTAGGAATTCAGGAACTACTACAGCTTTGAATCCCGACCATTTAAATTTCTAACCAAATGAGCCATTTTAACCATTTAATCTTTGTACTATGATTACATAAAAGTTAATTGTAAAAATAATTTTTTTGAGGGGGGTTAAATATAAAAATATTGAGAGTTAATTGTTTGTTGTAAATCCAATGGTACAAATTAAAAAAATCTAAACAACATTCTTTATTTTCTAAATAGCTACGACCTTTTACTTAGTTTTTTAAGCATGGAGGCATGCCACATCTACACCCAGTATGTCAATCACAAATCATAAATTACATTTGTTTGCATGCAATCTACTACTCCCTCCGTAAACTAATATAAGAGTGTTTAGATCACTACTTTAGTTATCTAAACGCTCTTATATTAGTTTACAGAGGGAGTACCTATTTTTTCTAAGCATGTGGTCTGCCATATCAGCACCTATGCATTTTAAGCAAAAGTTACACTTTTTGCATTAATTTAACCATGCCACATTAGCAAGCCATTCCTGTCAGTCACAAGTTATATTTTTGAGTTAACTTTTATATTGCCATATATTACATACTTACGTAGTTCAATGCTCGCATTTTTGATGGAAAATGACATTCTGTTAAATCAATGTAAATCGAGAATACTCTTATATTACATTTACTTTTGTATTAGTTTTATTTTATTTTCCAGTATGTATTAATACAATTATATTAACAAGGTTTCCGTGGCAAGGCGCAAGGTATCGCCTAGTATTATTATTTAGTGGTCAAATATAGAGAGGCATGTAGTCTTACTTGGAACAAAGGCAGTACGTGCATGTTTTGTTCAAGTTCTTCCACCCTTCTTGGCTTTGCTCGTTCTCAATTGTTACAAAATTTTATAGAACTTCACCACCTAATTAAAACTTCAAATCACCGAGTTTAAGAAGATGGTCTGAAATGTGGGTTTTTTTGTGCAAAATATCAGAGCGATTTACCGTAAAAATAAATAAATATTAGTACGATTGGGGAATTGCAGTGGAGATGCACTCATGAGGGAAAAAATAAATAGTAAATAGGTTTTTGCTGAAAATTTTCTACTATCAGTTATAACCTATAGTTAGCAAGGTTCTTTTACAAGATTTGCGACATGGATACACCAAAACCAAACGCTCCACATGTCTTAGAGAGACTTGGTCGTGTAGGTAGGTATAGCTAGCCATGCATGCATGTCTCGCGGCATTCAAGTCGTGCGAGAGGGAGCCGGTATGGCGAACTCGGCTGCGTAGTCCATCATCATGCGCATTTCGGCGCCGGGTGACGCGAGCCTGCAAGAACCCTCTCGTTTTCAGCAGCTAGGGGCCGACCTAGGCAGGGGGAGGCACCTACCATGGATCCGGGCCGGCCGGGCGATTCCCTCCCGCCGCGCGCATTGAAGAGCTTAACCAGCCGGCCCTCGATCCCCGCTGCGCCGCACAGGCAGGCATGCCCCGCCGTCCCCGCGGCGCGTGCGGCGGGCACGATCGATGGCTTGCGACGCATTCTGGGGCAGTATTAAATGGCGTCTCCTTCTGCCCTTCCTCCTGTTTGTGGAAATGCCATACATATCTCGATCTAACAGTAACTGAAATGATCTTTGCTCAGGCAACTGCATGCGTGTGTTATTCTGATGTTGATCGATCTCTTATCTCAATTGAATTTGGGCGTACGGTGGTGACGGGGTGTGGATTGGATGCAGATGGTGCTTTCGCACGTGGAGCCGCTGACGGAGCAGCAGATCGTGGCGGTGTACGGGCTGCAGCAGTCGGCGGTGCAGACGGAGGAGGCGCTGAGCCAGGGCCTGGACACCCTCTACCAGGCGCTCTCCGACACCGTCGTCTCCGACGCGCTCACCTGCTGCTCCACCCCCAACGTCTCCAACTACATGGGCCAGATGGGCCTCGCCGTCCACAAGCTCACCACCCTCGAAGGCTTCGTCAGACAGGTCGCTTTCCATCACTCTTCATTACTCCCTCAGTTCTTAAATACTCCCTCCGTTCCTAAATGTAAGTCTTTTAAGAGATTCTACTATAGACTACATACGAAGCAAAATGAGCGAACCTATACTCTAAAAGATGTTTATATACATCCGAATATAGTTCTACAGTGGAATCTCTAAAAAGACTTATATTTAGGAACGGAGGGAGTATAAGTCTTTGTAGAGATTTCATTATGAACTATATACAGAGCAAAATGAATGAATCTACACTCTAAAATGCATCTACATACATCCGTATATGGTTCATAGTGGAATCTCTCCAAAGACTTATATTTAGGAACGGAGGGAGTAGTTTGCATTTCATGTCGCTCTAGTGTTTCTGTTAGAGCTGCGACCCATCCATCGATCGAGCCAAATATGCATATTCCTTGATTAGTTGACAGGGTACATCCGATGGTTCACCTAATTAATTTAGATCGATCGATCGATTGAGACTGCGTTTGATTAGATTAATTAGTCAGCGTGCAGGCGGCTAGATTATACTTACTACCACTGACAGTCTAATGCATCTGTATATATGGATGGATTAGGTTCTGAACTTTAGAAAAGCACCTGACTGTCGCCATCCCGAAAATGGACGAACAGCTGAGGTAGCTAGCAAGGATCGGCACGCGTGATTAGTTAACTATAAGTAGCTACTACTCCTACGTATTAACAATACAATCTTTCAAGGCTAACACACAGTAGTAGGATCTAGCTAATCTGTTCACCGATCTCTGATTTCCTTGTTGGGCCGGCATAGTAGGTGCACGCATTGTTTAGGCCGCCCTTCACCTGCTCATGGATTCCACAACAGAACCACCCGCGCGTATCATATGAATTATATCCTTACTACTTCCTCCGTCCCAAAATAAGTATTTTGACCTTACTACAACTTTACACTAAAGATATCTCTCAAAAAAAACTTTACATTAAAGGTGGTACAAAGTTGAGACACTTATTTTGAGACGGAGGCAATATTAATTAAGGCGACCTGCCGTCGCATGTACACATACTGTAATTAATCAACTGTTGCTGGCTACCTGATCCTGGCGTGACGGTGGCAGAGCGTACGTCAAATGCTGATAAAACACGTACTAATCTATTGTCATCAGTAATATGCATGCATGCATGTGCGTTTGTGTATGCTTGATCTGGCACTGATAATTGTTGTTTCATGCATGGGATGGATGCAGGCAGAGAAGCTGAGGCAGCAGATGCTCCACCGGCTGCACCAGGTGCTGACGGCGCGGCAGATGGCGCGGTCGCTGCTCGCCGTCTCCGACTACTTCCACCGCCTCCGCGTGCTCAGCTCCTTCTGGGTCAACCGCAACAGGATGGCGCCGCAGGACCAGCAGCTGGAGGCCGGCCCTCACACCTAGCTCTCAATCTTATCGATCCACCACCATGCGTGCCTGCGTGCGTGCATGCATCTCGCTCATCCCATGCATGCATGCGCCGGCATGCATGTCTCTGAGAAAGTTGAAGGCAGCGCGCGGTGACCGTGCAAGCTTATATTAGCAGTGCAGAGGGGGAGACAGGGGACCGAATCTGAATGATAACCCTCTAACAAAGAATGTCCTACCGTGTGTCTTGGATTTGGATTTATTAGTAGTAGCAGCTAGATAGTATGGTCCATCGACTCATGTACTCCTGGCTGATCGACCTGAACTGATTAGCTTGTCTTGCCTCCGGATGAATGTGATTCGAATCTCCATCATATAGATCCAGCGTTTACTGGTTTATTCCCTGTGTGGCATGAGTGAGATTTTGAGTGGAAGCTCCACGTTCCCGTGGCATGCAGCGATGCCCGTGGGTGTCGCGCACCGTTTTGCTCTCGACGACGACGACGACCATAGCGTCCTCACATTCTTGAGGGCGCCATCATGGAGCTCGGGTACCTTCCGGCCGCCCCGTCGCACTAGTAGAAAACAGGGCTTTGGTTTGGGTCTGGCTAGCCCATTAATCCCGGTTCTTCACAAATCGAGACCCATATGGGGCATTAGACCCGGTTCATGAGCCCAGGGGACCGGCCGGGGCCTCGTGGGCATTGGTCCCGGTTCGTCTGGATCCATTTGTCCTGGTTCTAGGCACGAACCGGGATTAATGGGCCGTGCTTCTGGCCCATAGCCATTGGTACCCGTTCGTACCTTGAACCGGTATAGAAGGGTTAATTTAGTCCCGATTCACGAACCAGGACCAATGTTCCTCCACGTGGCCCTGTGCGCCGAGCCCAGTCAGGGGGGCCTTTGGTCCCGGTTGGTGGCACCAACCGGGACCAAAAGACATCCACGCGTCAGCATTCCAGTGACT
>NC_041389.1:463340765-463356257 GCF_002162155.2 Triticum dicoccoides | reverse complement strand
GTTTTGGGGGGTTAATTTAGGTGTTTCATATATTGTGTTAGCTGGCTAATTAATAGAGAGAAGTGGCCTCTCTTATGTCCGTGCTTGGTCGACGCTACGTACTATATATACATAAGTGATCGAGAGAACCATTCAGTACAGAAATTCGTATGCATACCGAGAGAAGTGATCGATCGACCTCTCCTTCTCTGAGAGATTTGTCGAACAACAAGTTTTCGTATATCATGTATCTGATGCTACTGGCTACATACATGTACAATATGTATAAGATCTCTTAATTACAATCCCCTAGCATTTGAAATCAATTTCCACATGGTATTCTCCGGCTTTATTGATGACGTGGTCAAGAAAGAATCCCGCCAATTCCTCTTGAATTGCTTTCATGCGATCTGGTTCTAGGAGTTCATTCCGCATCTGCCACGTCTAATTTGAAGAAGGGGGTTAATTAATACATATATATGAATGAAACTCAACAGAAATGATGGTGTAATAAAATGAAATTATGAATATTATTGCTTACGCACTTCATATTGTCTTTGAGAGTAGCCCCGCTTGTTTTTCAAAGTCACGTTGTGGATGAACTCGCACACGTAGTATCCACAGAAATCATTCCCTTCTTCCTGCCACAAGCACTTTACGAGAAATAGGGGTCAATCAAACTAATAATGAAGCACTATAAATGGCATTGATGAAAGTATAGCTATAGAATCAACGGGAGATGCACGCAACTAGCTAGCCAGTAGTACTTACTTTCGGGTATGTATATCGCAGCTCCTTCGGCAGTCCCGGAGCTTCTGCGGTGAACTGTTTCCAAACCCTGCAAGACAAAGAAAATAATTATTATTACTTGAGATATCAGGAAATGAACAAAAAGTTGTCGATATGGTGCGATAATGATCGATTGAACTTACTTGCTGAGCATTTCAGTCATGTCCGCATAGGATTTGGGATCTTTCCGTCTCGAGTCTAAGACGGTTACTAGTCCACGCTCAAGCTTAATCTCCAGAAGAATATAGTGGTACCTGCGCACGCATGCATAACTCATCAATTACATTACTATAACCTCGCTCGAGTAATAAGGGAAACCGAATATGCACACGATAGTAACACTCACTTGCCGTTGTAAGGAAAGAGTATGGTATCTTTGTTTTGATTTTTGATCAACGATTGTAGCACGTTGTCCTCGGCCTCTTTGATGTCCTTTTTAACCAGAAATTCATCTATGCTATTTGTGTTAATGAACCCAATATCATAAATTTCTTGTTTTTTGCACTCAACGATCTTCAATCTGCATAATATATTGAGGATAATTAATTATAAATACATGAAATGAAAGAGCCGAGCTATATATAGAGACTTAATGACAGAAATAGTACTTACAGACAATAGCAAAAGACCATTAGTTTATCAAGGGCCTTTTGATTGAAGAACGCGAAGAACTCATCAAATGGAACAGTCAACAGATCATTTGTAACGAGGTCGTGCTCCTCTTTAATATGCAGATACAAAGCATTCGTACCCTCAGACGCTCTGCAGGTTTCCATGTACCAATTATGGAATCTTCGCATCATTGTTGTCAGAGATTTTTCATCTTTGACGAGAGGCTTCCTGTACTCGTATTTGTGTTCGTCCACCTTCGAGAAATCAGGAAGTGCATCGTCAGGCAGGTAATCTTCAAGATTGCCATAACCGGCCACCGTCCTCGGAGCATTAGACACATTGAGCGGGGGGCACGATTGCTGTGCTTGTTCGCCGAGCTGGGCAATTTTTCCCCTTTGCTCGTTCTTTTGACCTTTTAGCACTGACAGTAGTTCCCGACCGCTGGGCTTGGAGATATGTCTGTTCAGTAATGCGCTCATAGTTGGTTCTCGGCGAAGACTTTGGTGGTTTCCTCAGGGCATCGATAGTGCGCTTTGCTTTCACCGGATCTACCTTCTCCTCCGGAGGTGGATGTCTCTTTGCTTTCACCCCTTCAAAGAACTCCTTCACGTGGGTCCGCACAATCGTATCATTTTCCTCCTCGGACCTCTCGTACGGTAACTTCTCTAGAGGCTTGAGAGATGGACCGTATTTGTATTGCCTCCCGCCTCTGGTTGTGCTGCTAGACGCCGGAGCAGACGGAGCGGCTGCGGCGTCTGTCTTCTTTCGTGCTTGCTTACGAGGCGGAGGAGAAGGAGTACGACGCGCCGGAGCAGCCGGGGCGGCGGCGGGTCTCTTCCGCCCTTGCTGGCGAGGCGGAGAAGGAGGAGGCTACTGGCTCCTCGAGAGCGCCGGCGCAGGCGGAGAAGGAGGCGGAGTGCCGCCACGCACCGGAGAAGGAGGCGGAGTGCCGCCACGTGTGCCCTGATCATCACTCGCCGGAGGAGGAGGCGGTGGTGGAGGCGGAGTGCCCTGACTCGCCGGAGGAGGAGGAGGCATCCAGTTCAGAAGGTTGATGAGCTCGTTCCGCCATAGGCATGGAGTCTTCAGAGCACAACCCAGCCTAGTCTCCCCTTCACCGGTAGGGTGCTCAAGCGGGAGGTCCTCAAATCCCTCCGTTATTTCATCCACCATCACCTTAGCATATCCTTTTGGAATCGGCTGGCAGTGATAAGTTGTGCCGGGTCCACTAGGATAAACTTGGCCAACAGCTGCCTTGACCTTCAAATTCATCCATCGCGCCATAATGTGGCAATTTTGAGACTCCGTGATACCATCCACGGGATAGCTGGCAGGAGCCGTCAACACATGCTCCGGCTGAAGCAGCTCGGTGGAAGCCACGCTGCTTCTCCGCTGAGATGGCGGGGTAGCTTCGGGGGAAGCTTCGGCAGGTCGTTTGCTGCGATCTGCTGCTTCTCGTTCCTCTTCTCGATCCTCTAGCCCCATTACCCTTTCATGCAGCGCCTGCAGTTGGTCCTGCTCCAGCTTCTTCCTCCTCTCGTGGGTCTTGTAACCCCCTGCGTCCGGAAAACCAACCTTCCATGGAATGGAGCCTGGCGTGCCTCGTGTCCGTCCAGGGTGCTCAGGATTTCCAAGGGCCATTGTGAGCTCGTCCTTCTCCCTGTTTGGAAGGAATGTCCCTCGCTGCGCTGCATCGATATAGTGTCGAAGGTTCTTGACTGGTATTTCCAGTTGCTCGTCCGTCCACTGGCACAACCCTGTTACAGGGTCCAAGGTTCCGCCAGCCCCGAAGAACCAAGTCCGGCAATGGTCTGGCGAGTACATTGTCTCTGGTTTGATCCCTTTTTCAAGCAGATCATGCTCAGCCTTGGATCACTTAGGCCGGGCTTTGAGGTAGCCACCTGAACCCGTGCGATGGTGAAGCTTCTTCTTCGCAGCATTTTTCTTGTTTGTCTCCGACATCTTCTTACTCTTTTCCGATGTCTTGTGGGCCACAAATGCGGGCCAGTGATCTTTGATCTTCTCATATTTGCCGATGAATTCTGGTGTCTTTTTTTTTGACAAACTGGTTCAACTCTTTCCTCCACCTCCTCATTAGGGTTGCCATCTTCTTAAGAGCACAAGACTTGATTAATTGCTCTTTAACTGGCTTCTTCGGATCCTCCTCTGGCGGTAGGGTGAAATTTGCCTTCAGCTCAGTCCAAAGATATTCTTTCTGCATATCATTTACATAAGACACCTCAGGGTCTTCCTCCTTAGGCTTATACCATTGCTGGATGCTGATCGGGATCTTTTCCCTAACAAGAACCCTGCACTGAGCAGAAAATGCCTTCCTTGTCCGGATGGGTTCAATCGGTTCGCCGTCGGGCGCGATTTCTATGATCTCAAACTTTTCATCCGAGCTCAACTTTTTCTTCGGGCCTCGTCTCCTTACCGAAGTTGTGCTCGATCCGGAGGGCTAGAAATTATAAGGAAGAAAGACGAGAGTAATTAATATGTGTACATATACCAAAACAATGGAAGCATCAATTAACTAGTCAGCACGGGCTTAACTAATATATATATATATACCTGGCCGGGCTCGGTTCGGTCACCGGAGCAGTCAGCACGGTCTCCTTTTTGTACCTCCATTGTGTCACCGGAGCCATCATGAACATAGTCCTCTTCTTGTACCGGCATTAATGGGCCGAAGCCATCATGAACATAGCCCTCTTCTTCACCCAGTTCTTCCAGCTGACCAATGGTGTCGAGGAGAAATGACGCAACTTCATCCCTTCCATTTGCGATTGTCCCCCAATATCGCTTCTGTTTCTTCGTCTCGGGAGTGCTCCATAGTTTCTGCAAATATTTACAACATGTCAATTATTATTCAAACAGGGTACAGATGGATATATATATATATATATATATATATATATATATATATATATATATATATATATATATATATATATATTAGTGGCAAACGTAGAACTAGCTAGCTAATCACAATAAGGAATCATGTTAGTGGCCTCGACGCTGCTTCTCTAGGGTTTGGGGTCGCCTCGACACAACAACGCTTCAAGGGTTTGGGGTGGCCTCGACGACAACGCTCTTTTAACTTGGTAAATTTGGGTGGCCTCGAGAGAGTTAATTTGTCGGGTAGGGGCGCGGCGGGAGGGGGTAGGAGACCAACATCGTTTTCTCTCTAGGGTTTGGGTGTCCTCGAGAGTTTTGGTCGAGCGAGAGGGCCGAGGGGGGGGGTGCTGCCGTTGTATTAGTTATCACGGTCGAGAGGGGGTATATATATCGACCGCCCCTCATGTCGAAGTTATCTCGAGGGGGTTATATCGACAATGACGCGACAACGACGAGAAAGGAAAATAATTAAGGAAAAGGAAGAAAAGAGGAAGAAGGAAGAAGGAAGAAGAGGAAGAAACAAAAGAGAAGAAGAAAGGAATAGAGGAGAAGAAGAAAAAATAGAAAAAATTTCTATTTTTTCTTCTTCTCCTCTATTCCTTTCTTCTTCTCCTCTTCTTTTTCTTCTTTTTTCCTCTTCTTATTTATTTCTCCTCTTCTTCCTCTCCTCTTCTTCCTCTTCTTATTTTCCTTTTTCCTCTCATTCTTTTTCTTCTTCTTTCTTCCTTCTTCCTTCTTCCTCTTTTCTTCCTTTTCCTTATTTTACCTTCTCCTCTACACTAACCTAAAATCAATATCTACTAACAACCTAAATAAAAAATTAATACATATATGAAAAAACATATATAAACAAAAAAAATGCTATGAACATTATATTCATACATACATATATAGCCACATCCATTCATCATATATATAGCTACCACATACATATATACATTATATATATGAAAAAAATGCAATAAACAAAAAAATACACTTATGAAAAAAAATACTATGAACATGTGCACATATATATATACACATACAAACACATATACACAAAAAAATGCAAAAAATTGCTATGGAAATTGCAGGGGCGGCGGGGCGGCGCGCGGCGGCCGCGCAGGGCAGGGGCGGCACGCGCCGGCCGTGCAGGACAGGGGCGGCGGCGCGGCGGCCGCGCAGGGATAGGGGCGGTGCGCGGTGGCCGCGAGGGGCGCGGGACGGGAGGGGCGCGGGAGCAGGCTGTGCTCACAGTGGGCGGCGGCGACGGCTCAGGCGAGCAGCCTGACGGCGTCGGTGGCGGCGGCAACGACACTTTTTTTTTGTTTTCTTTCTTGCTTTATTTATTTTATTTTGTTTCTACTTATAACAAAATACTTATTGTTGCTATTTTTAATTATTACGAGGGCCGAACCATAAGACATTAAAGCATTTCAAATGAACTCTGAAAAAGTTGAAAGTTGGCATGGTATCATAAATTGACCCACATAGCATGTGCATGTACAAAACGGACAATGGTATCATACTCGTCAGTTACAAAGTTGGCATGGTATCATCATAATAGTTGCGGGAGAAAGTCTTCACTTTTTCTTCGCTTGTGTCATTTGCTTATTGCGCCGTAACCATGGATAATCTTCATCGTTTATCAGGATGCTGGGGTTAGCCTTAACTTTGAAGGGAGGAATTTCATGAAACTTTTCATAATCTTCAGACATGTCTGTCTTGTCCTCCACTCCCACGATGTCCCTTTTTCCTGAAAGAACTATGTGGCGCTTTGGCTCATCGTATGATGTATTCGCTTCCTTATCTTTTCTCTTTCTCGGTCTGGTAGACATGTCCTTCACATAGATAACCTGTGCCACATCATTGGCTAGGACAAACGGTTCATCAGTGTACCCAAGATTTTTCAGATCCACTATTGTCATTCTGTACTGTGGGTCTACCTGTACCCCGCCTCCTGACAGATTGACCCATTTGCACTTAAACAAAGGGACCTTAAAATCATGTCCGTAGTCAAGTTCTCATATGTCCACTATGTAACCTTAATAGGTGTCCTTTCCCCTCTCGGTTGTTGCATAAGAGCGGACACCGCTGTTTTGGTTGGTGCTCTTTTGATCTTGGTCAATCGTGTAAAATGTATTCCCGTTTATCTCGTATCCTTTCCAAATCAATACAGTCGAAGATGGTCCCCTGGACAACAAGTACAGCTCATCACAAACAGTGTTGTCACCTGTGATACGTGCTTCCAACCAACTGCTGAAAGTCCTGATGTGTTCACATGTAATCCAGTCGTCGCACTACTCCGGGTGTTTGGAGCGCAGATTGTTCTTGTGTTCATCGACATACGGGGTCACCAAGGTAGAGTTCTGTAGAACTGTGTAGTGTGCTTGAGACCAAGAATATCCGTCCCTGCATATTATTGAGTCCCTTCCAAGCATGCCTTTTCCAGTCAGTCTCCCCTCATACCTCGATTTAGGGAGACCTATCTTCTTAAGGCCAGGAATGAAGTCAACACAAAACCCGATGACATCCTCTGTTTGATGGCCCATGGAGATGCTTCCTTCTGGCCTAGCGCGGTTACAGACATATTTCTTTAGGACTCCCATGAACCTCTCAAAGGGGTACATATTGTGTAGAAATACGGGGCCCAGAATGACAATCTCGTCAACTAGATGAACTAGGACGTGCGTCATGATATTGAAGAAGGATGGTGGGAACACCAGCTCGAAACTGACAAGACATTGCACCACATCACTCCTTAGCCTTGGTATGATTTCTGGATCGATCACCTTCTGAGAGATTGCATTGAGGAATGCACATAGCTTCACGATGGCTAATCGGACGTTTTCCGGTAGAAGGCCCCTCAATGCAACCGGAAGCAGTTGCGTCATAATCACGTGGAAGTCATGAGACTTTAGGTTCTGGAACTTTTTCTCTGGCATATTTATTATTCCCTTTATATTCGACAAGAAGCCAGTCAGTACCTTCATACTAAGCAGGCATTCAAAGAAGATTTCCTTCTCTTCTTTGGTAAGAGCATAGCTGGCAGGACCTTCATACTGCTTTGGAGGCATGTCGTCTTTTTCGTGCAAACATTGTAGGTCCTCCCGTGCCTCAGCTGTATCTTTTGTCTTCCCATACACGCCCAAGAAGCCTAGCAGGTTCACGCAAAGGTTCTTCGTCACGTGCATCACGTCGATCGAAGAGCGGACCTCTAGGTCTTTCTAGTAGGGTAGGTCCCAAAATATAGATTTCTTCTTCCACATGGGTGCGTGTCCCCGAGCGTCACTCGGAACAGCTAGTCCGCCGGGACCCTTTCCAAAGATTACGTGTAAATCATTGACCATAGCAAGTACGTGATCACCGGTACGCATGGCGGGCTTCTTCCGATGATATGCCTCGCCTTTGAAATGCTTGCCTTTCTTTCGACATTGATGGTTGGTCGGAAGAAATTGACGATGGCCCAGGTACACATTCTTCCTGCAGCTTGCCAGGTATATACTATCGGTGTCAAGTAATAGTGCGTGCATGCGTGGTATCCCTTGTTTGTCTGTCCTGAAAGGTTACTGAGAGTGGGCCAATCGTTGATGGTCACGAACAGCAACGCCTTTAGGTTAAATTTCTCCTGTTTGTGCTCATCCCACGTATGTACACCGTTTCCATTCCACAGCTGTAAAAGTTCTTTAACTAATGGCCTTAGGTACACATCAATGTCGTTGCCGGGTTGCTTAGGGCCTTGGATGAGAACTGGCATCATAATGAACTTCCGCTTCATGCACATCCAAGGAGGAAGGTTATACATACATAGAGTCACGGGCCAGGTGCTGTGATTGCTGCTCTGCTCCCCGAAAGGATTAATGCCATCCGCGCTTAAAGGAAACCATATGTTCCGTGGCTCACTTGCAAACTCATCCCAGTACTTTCTCTCGATTTTTCTGCACTGCGACCCGTCAGCAGGTGCTCTCAACTTCCCGTCTTTCTTACGGTCCTCACTGTGCCATCGCATCAACTTGGCATGCTCTCTGTTTCTGAACAAACGTTTCAACCGTGGTATTATAGGAGCATACCACATCACCTTCGCAGGAACCCTCTTCCTGGGGGGCTCGCTGTCAACATCACCAGGGTCATCTCGTCTGATCTTATACCGTAATGCACCGCATACCAGGCATGCGTTCAGATCCTTGTACGCACCGCGGAAGAGGATGCAGTCATTAGGGCATGCATGTATCTTCTGCACCTCCAATCCTAGAGGACATACGACCTTCTTTGCTGCGTATGTACTGTCGGGCAATTCGTTATCCTTTGGAAGCTTCTTCTTCAATATTTTCAGTAGCTTCTCAAATCCTTTGTCAGGCACAACATTCTCTGCCTTCCACTGCAGCAATTCCAGTACGGTACCAAGCTTTGTGTTGCCATCTTCGCAATTGGGGTACAACCCTCTTTTGTGGTCCTCTAACATGCGATCGAACTTCAGCTTCTCCTTTTGACTTTCGCATTGCGTCCTTGCATAGACAATGACCCGGCGGAGATCATCATCACCGGGCACATCGTCTGGTTCCTCTTGATCTTCAGCAGCTTCGCCCGTTGCAGCATCATCGTGCACATCGTCTGGTTCCTCTTGATGTTCAGTAGCATCACCGTATTCAGGGGACACATAGTTGTCATCGTACTCTTCTTCTTCGCCGTCTTCCATCATAACCCCTATTTCTTCGTGCCTCGTCCAAACATTATAGTGTGGCATGAAACCCTTGTAAAGCAGGTGGGTGTGGAGGATTTTCCGGTCAGAGTACGACTTTGTATTCCCACATATAGGGCATGGAAAACACATAAAACCATTCTGCTTGTTTGCCTCAGCCACTTCGAGAAAATCATGCACGCCCTGAATGCACTCGGAGGTGTGTCTTGAACCGTACATCCATTGCCGGTTCATCTGCGTGCATTATATATAATTAAGTGTGTCAAAAATCATTACAGAACATCATGAATAGATAATTAAGTGACCAAATTAATAGAAGTTCATCATCACATTAAAACCAAAGTACATACATAGTTCTCATCTAACAACATAAAGCTCTGCAGAGCATCTAAATTAATTAAACCATACACTGAAACTATGTAAAACATTTCAATGCAAAAACAAATGTGATCATAATCGCAACCAATGTAACAACTGATCCAACGACATAATGATACCAAGCCTCGGTATGAATGGCATATTTTCTAATCTTTCTAATCTTCAAGCGCATTGCATCCATCTTGATCTTGTGATCATCGACGACATCCGCAACATGCAACTCCAATATCATCTTCTCCTCCTCAATTATTCTAATTTTTTCCTTCAACAAATTGTTTTCTTCTTCAACTAAATTTAACCTCTCGACAATAGGGTCGGTTGGAATTTCCGGTTCAACAACCTCCTAGATAAATAAAATCTATGTCACGTTGGTCGGCATAATTGTCATAAACAATAAATGAACCAATAGTTATGAAAAGATAATATATACCACATCCGAATCATAGACAGGACAAGGGCCGACGGGGGCGGATACCAAAACCATCGCACTATATAAGATGCAATAATAAAAGTAAGAAAATTATACAAGTATCTATATAAATATACAAGTAAGATTTTTTTTCCTTTCAGAAAGAAGATAAGAACAAGAGGCTCACCACGGTGGTGCCGGCGACAAGATCGGCGCGGGCGATCGACGGCGGTGAAGACGGGGATGGGACGTGGCGGACCGCTAAACCTAGACAAATATTGAGGAAAATGGAGCTTGGAGGTCAAGCTTGGAGAGGAGAAAGCTTAAGTAGTGTGGCTCGGGTATTCCATCGAACACCTCGTGTGCATAGGAGGTGAGCTTGAGCACCACAAAGCTCTCCCCTCGTCGGCCACGAAAAACAGAGCACTGGGAGTGCTCTGCTCGCGGGCGTGGGGTAGATATAGGCAACTAATTGGTCCCGGTTTGTGCCACGAACCGGGACTAAAAGGCAGCCTTTGGTCCCGGTTCATGCCACCAACTGGGACCAATGGTGGTGGGCCAGGAGCGAGGCGCATTGGTCCCGGTTCGTCCCACCAACCGGGACCAAAAGGTCCAGCCGAACCGGGACCAATGGCCCACGTGGTCCGGCCGGCCCTCGGGGCTCACGAACCGGGTCCAATGCCCCCATTGGTCCTGGTTCTGGATTGAACCGGGACTAATGGGCTGACCCGGCCTAGACCATTGCCCCCTTTTCTACTAGTGCACGAACCGGAACAAATAATTTGTCTATATAGTATATATACACATCGCCGAGGCAGAGCACTCCATAGTGCTCTGTTTTTTCTGGCCGACGAAGGGAGGGCATTTGGGTGCTCTAGCTCACCTCCTATGCACATGAGGTGTTCGATGAAATGCCCGAGCCACACTAGTTAAGCTTTCTCCTCTCGAAGCTCGACCTCGGAGCTCCATTTTTCCCGAGATTTGTCTAGATTTAGCGGTCCGTCACGCCCCGTCCCCGTTTTCATCGCCGTTGATCGCCCGCGCCGATCTCGTCACCGACACCACCATGGTGAGCCTCTTATTCTTATCTTCTTTCTGATTTTCTTACTTTAGATAGATACTTGTCTGATTTTCTTACTTTAGATAGATACTTGTCTGATTTTCTTACTTTTGACACACATAATTATATATAATGCACGCAGATGAACCGGCAATGGATGTATGGTGACAGACACACCTCCGAGTATATTAAGGGCGTGCATAATTTTCTCGAAGTGGCTGAGGCAAACAAGCAGAATGGTTTTAATTATGTGTTGTCCATGCCCTATATGTGGGAATACGAAGTCTTACTCTGACCGGAAAATCCTTCACACCCACCTGCTTTACAAGGGTTTCATGCCACACTATAATGTTTGGACGAGGCACGGAGAAACAGGGGTTATGATGGAAGACGGCGAAGAAGAAGAGGACGATGACAACTATGTGCCCCCTGAATACGGTGATGCTGCAACGGGGGGAGATGCTGAAGATCAAGAGGAACCAGATGATGTGCCCGATGCTGCTGCAACGGGGGAAGCTGCTGAAGATCAAGAGGAACCAGACGATGTGCCCGATGATGATGATCTCCGTCGGGCCATTGTCGATGCAAGGACATAATGCGAAAGTCAAAAGGAGAAGCTGAAGTTCGATCGCATGTTAGAGGATCACAAAAAAAGGTTGTACCCCAATTGTGAAGATGGCAACACAAAGCTGGGTACCGTACTGGAATTGCTGCAGTGGAAGGCAGAGAATGCTTTGCCTGACAAAGGATTTGAGAAGCTACTGAAAATATTAAAAAAGAAGCTTCCAAAGGATAACGAATTGCCCGACAGTACGTACGCAACAAAGAAGGTCGTATGCCCTCTAGGATTGGAGGTGCAGAAGATACATGCATGCCCTAATGATTGCATCCTCTACCACGGTGCGTACGAGGATTTGAATGCATGCTCGGTATGCGGTGCATTGTGGTATAAGATCAGACGAGATGACCCTGGTGATGTTGATGGCGAGCCCCGCAGGAAGAGTGTTCCTGCGAAGGTGATGTGGTATGCTCCTATAATACCACAGTTGAAATGACTGTTCAGAAACAAAGAGCATGCCAAGTTGATGCGATGGCACAGTGAGGACCGTAAGAAAGACGGGAAGTTGAGAGCACCCGCTGACGGGTCGCAGTGGAGAAAAATCGAGAGAGAGTACTGGGCTGAGTTTGCACTTGACCCAAGGAACATATGGTTTGGTTTAAGCGCGGATGGCATTAATCCTTTCGGGGAGCAGAGCAGCAATCACAGCACCTGGCCCGTGACTCTATGTATGTATAACCTTCCTCCTTGGGCGTGCATGAAGCGGGAGTTCATTATGATGCCAGTTCTCATCCAAGGCCCTAAGCAACCCGAAAATGACATTGATGTGTACCTAAGGCCATTAGTTGAAGAAATTTTATAGCTGTGGAATGGAAATGGTGTACGTGCATGGGATGAGCACAGACAGGAGGAATTTAACCTGCATGCGTTGCTGTTTTTAACCATCAACAATTGGCCCGCTCTCAGTAACCTTTAAGGATAGACAAACAAGGGATACCACGCATGCACGCACTATTTAGCTGACACCGAAAGTATATTCCTGGACAAATGCAGGAAGAATGTGTACCTGGGCCATCGTTGATTTCTTCTGACCAACCATCAATGTCGAAAGAAAGGCAAGCATTTCAAAGGCGAGGCAGATCACCGGAAGAAGCCCGCCATGCATACCGGTGATCACGTACTTGCTATGGTCAATGATTTACACGTAATCTTTGGAAAGGGTCCCGATGGACTAGTTGTTCCGAGTGACGCTGGGGGACACGCACCCATGTGGAAGAAGAAATCTATATTTTGGGACCTACCCTACTGGAAAGACCTAGAGGTCCGCTCTTCAATCGACGTGATGCACGTGACGAAGAACCTTTGCGTGAACCTGCTAGGCTTCTTGGGCATGTATGGGAAAACAAAAGATACAACTGAGGCACGGGAGGACCTGCAACGTTTGCACGAAAAAGATGGCATGCCTCCAGAGCAGTATGAAGGTCCTGCCAGCTACGCTCTTACCAAATAAGAAAAGGAAATCTTCTTTGAATGCCTGCTTAGTATGATGGTACTGACTGGCTTCTTGTCGAATATAAAGGGAATAATAAATATGCCAGAGAAAAAGTTCCAGAACCTAAAGTCTCATGACTTCCACGTGATTATGACGCAACTGCTTTCGGTTGCATTGAGGGGGCTTCTACCGGAAAACGTCCGATTAGCCATTGTGAAGCTATGTGCATTCCTCAATGCAATCTCTCAGAAGGTGATCGATCCAGAAATCATACCAAGACTAAGGAGTGATGTGGTGCAATGTCTTGTCAGTTTCGAGCTGGTGTTCCCACCATCCTTCTTCAATATCATGACGCACGCCCTAGTTCATCTAGTTGACGACATTGTCATTCCGGGCCCCGTATTTCTACACAATATGTACCCCTTTGAGATGTTCATGGGAGTCCTAAAGAAATATGTCTGTAACCGCGCTAGGCCAGAAGGAAGCATCTCCATGGGCCATCAAACAGAGGATGTCATTGGGTTTTGGGTTGACTTCATTCCTGGCCTTAAGAAGATAGGTCTCCCTGAATCGCGGTATGAGGGGAGACTAACTGGAAGAGGCACGCTTGGAAGGGACTCAATAATATGCAGGGATGGATATTCTTGGTCTCAAGCACACTACACAGTTCTACAGAACTCTACCTTGGTGACCCCGTATGTCGATTAACACAAGAACAGTCTACGCTCCAAACACCCGGAGCAGTGCGACGACTGGATTACATGTGAACACATCAGGACTTTAGCAGTTGGTTGGAAACACGTCTCAGAGGTGACAACACTGTTTATAATGAGCTGTACTCATTGTCCAGGGGACCATCTTCGACTGTATTGACTTACAAAGGATACGAGATAAATGGGAATACATTTTACATGATCGCCCAAGATCAAAGAGCACCAACCAAAACAGTGGTGTCCGCTTTGATGAAGCAACTGAGAGGGGAAAGGACACATATTATGGTTACATAGTGGACATATGGGAACTTGACTACGGACATGATTTTAAGGTCCCTTTGTTTAAGTGCAAATGGGTCAATCTGTGAGGAGGCGGGGTACAGGTAGACCCATAGTATGGAATGACAATAGTGGATCTCAACAATCTTGGGTACACTGACGAACCGTTCTTCCTAGCCAATGATGTGGCACTGGTTATCTATGTGAAGGACATGTCTACCAAACAGAGAAAAAAAAGATAAGGAAGCGAATACATCATATGATGAGCCAAAGCGCCACATAGTTCTTTCAGGAAAAATGGACATCTTGGGAGTGGAAGGCAAGACAGACATGTCCGAAGATTATGAAAAGTTTCATGAAATTCCTCCCTTCAAAGTCAAGGCTGTCCCAAGCATCCTGATAAATGATGAAGATTATCCATGGTTACAGCGCAATAAGAAAAGGACACAAGCAAATAAAAAGTGAAGACTTTCTCCACAACTATTATGATGATACCATGCCAACTTTCAACCTTTTCGTAGTTCATTTGAAATGCCTGTTGTAACAGACAAGTTTTCGTATGAAATCCTGATACTTCGAAAGAGATTGTCCGTTTTGTACACGAAGTGCATCCAGTTTTTGCCGTAACCCTCTCAACTTTCTTGCACATGCTATGTGGATGAAATGATGATACCATGCCAACTTCCAACCTTTTGAGAGTTCATTTGAAATGCTTTTCAATTTCAGATTCTTATAGCTCAAAATTGTCAGTAAATGCATGAAAAATAAGAAATGAAGTTAGAAAGGGGTGAAAATTGATGATGTAAGTAGAAACCAAATAAAATAAAATAAACGCTAATAAAATATATAAGTAGAAACAAAATAAAATAAAATAAAATAAACTTTGATAACATAAATAAAATTTATGGACCTAAAATTACCAAAGTATTTTCTGTTCAAAACATTATAAGCAAAAAGAATTTTCCTGAAATAAATAAAATAGCAATAGTAAGTATTTTATTGTAAGTAGAAACAAAATAAAATAAATAAAGCAAAAAAGAAAATATAAAACTAGGAAAAAATAAAAAAATGCCACCTACTAGGCCACCACGGCCTGAATACGACTAGAAACCCATCCATGGGCCATGATTCAGGCCCTCAAAAGGCCCAGGAGGCCCACAGGCATAACATTGCAAGATTAGGCCCAGAGGCCTGCAGTTGAGAGGAGCTCAATGGAGCTGGCGGGGCAGGACTTATAAACAGGTCCTGCCGCTCCTCTGCTAGCGAGGTGGGACTAAACATCCCACCGCACCGCGGCTTTGGCAGCAGGACAATGGCCGAGGTTGGTGCCAAGAACCGGGACCAATTGACACCTTTGGTCCCGGTTCGTGGCACCAACCGGTACCAATGCCCCCCCTTTAGTCCCGGTTGGTGCCACCAACCGGGACCAAAGCCCTCTGCTTCCCGCCCTTTGGGCTGCTGAAAAGAGACCTTTGGTCCCGGTTGGTGTCACCAACCGAGACTAAAGGGCAGCATGGTCCTAGTTGGTGCCACGAACCGGGACTAATGCTTCGACTATATAAGAAACACTCGTGAAAATTTTCAGTTTTCGTCGCCAGTTGCCCCCCGCCCGACAACACCGCAAGCTCATCCGCGCTGCCAGG
>NC_041389.1:463314881-463340422 GCF_002162155.2 Triticum dicoccoides | reverse complement strand
GCCGTCGCCATCGCCCTCCGCCGCCCACGCCGTCGCCGTCCACCGCCCCCGCCATCGCCCTCGCTGGCCGCCCCCGATGTGAGCCGCCGCCGCCACGGCTCTATTAATTTTTTCCATATAATTTGTATTATTTTTTGTTCATTGCATTTTTTTCATATATATAATGTATATATGTATGTGGTAGCTATATGATGAATGGATGTGCTATGTATGTATGAATATAATGTTCATAGCATTTTTTTGTTTATATATGTTTTTTCATATATGTATTAATTTTTTATTTAAGTTAGTAGATATCGTTTTTAGGTTAGTGCTTTGTAGTTGAACTAGTTGATTTAATAAAACTATATTAAATTTTACTATATATAGAAGTAGTTTATTTTTAATAAGAACTACTTTATTTTATTTATTTATAGTATAAGTGCTTAGTAGTTGAACTAGTTGATTTAATAAAACTACTTTATTTTACTATATATGGAAGTAGCTTATTTTTAGCAAGAAAATTAATAGAACTAGTTTATTTTTATAGTTCAAGCAATTAATCCCGCATCGACATCGACGATGCCTATCCCGCATCCTCGTCGTCGACTCGGTGGAGGAGGCCGGCTTGATCAGAGGGGCCATGTCCGGGACTGTGCTCCATCGGGCTGGTATTGGGAGGTGCTACCTTCCGGGGACGTAGGTTGGTGAGGAGCCAGCCCGTTGTTGACCCGCTCCTTGTTTGGTGGCGGTCGTGTGGGCCAGTGACAGTGCCGAGGCTTCCGGGCACCGCGGAGGTGGTACGTCACCGTGTCAATGAGGAGGACGAACACGTCCATCGCTACATGGTTGCGTTGGAGGGCAGGTTCGACAATACCTGGCAGTTTCTTCAGGGATCTCACTGTAGCTATGATCATGTGATTGATAACCCGCAAGTATACGGGATAGTTGTAGCCTCTTTCGATAAGTAAGAGTGTCGAACCCAACGAGGAGCTAAAGGTAGAACAAATACTCTCTCAAGTCCTATCGGCCACTGGTACGACTCTACGCACGCTTGACATTCGCTTTACCTAGAACAAGTAAGAAACTAGAAGTACTTTGTAGGTGTGATAGGATAGGTTTGCAAGAAAATAAAGAACACGTAAATAAAAGCTAGGTGCTCTTTAAATAAAGAAACAAGAAAGTAAATATAGCGAGTGTGGAAAAGTGGTGATAGGAGTTGTGGAAGTGTCCCTAAGCAATTGACTACGTTACTAGACCGATAGCAAGTTTTATGTGACGCCCCCGATTCAATCGTACACTAATCATGCACGCAAACGTGTACGATCAAGATCAGGGACTCACGGGAAGATATCACAACACAACTCTAAAACATAAATAAGTCATACAAGCATCATAATACAAGCCAGGGGCCTCGAGGGCTCGAATACAAGTGCTCGATCATAGACGAGTCAGCGGAAGCAACAATATCTGAGTACAGACATAAGTTAAACAAGTTTGCCTTAAGAAGGCTAGCACAAACTGGGATACAGATCGAAAGAGGCGCAGGCCTCCTGCCTGGGATCCTCCTAAACTACTCCAGGTCGTCATCAGCGGGCAGCACGTAGTAGTAGGCACCTCCAGTGTAGTAGGGGTCGTCGTCGATGGTGGCGTCTGGCTCCTGGACACCAGCATCTGGTTGCGACAACCAGAAAGAAAGGAAAGGGGAAAAGGGGGGAGAAAGCAACCGTGAGTACTCATCCAAAGTACTCGCAAGCAAGGAACTACACTACATATGCATGGGTATATGTGTAAGGAGGCCATATCAGTGGACTGAACTGCAGAATGCCAGAATAAGAGGGGGATCACTAGTCCTGTCGAAGACTACGCTTCTCGCAGCCACTGTCTTGCATCAAGTAGAAGAGAGTAGATTGAAGTCCTCCAAGTAGCATCTCCAAGTAGCATCTCCAAATAGCATCACATAGCATAATCCTACCCGGCGATCCCCTCCTCATATCCCTGAGGTAGAGCGACCACCGGTTGTATCTGGCACTTGGAAGGGTGTGTTTTATTAAGTATCCGGTTCTAGTTGTCATAAGGTCAAGGTACAACTCCAAGTCGTCCTGTTACCGAAGATCACGGCTATTCGAATAGATTAACTTCCCTGCAGGGGTGCACCACATAACCCAACACGCTTGATCCCATTTGGCCGGACACACTTTCCTGGGTCATGCCCGGCCGCGGAAGATCAACACGTCGCAGCCCCACCTAGGCAAAACAGAGAGGCCAGCACGCCGGTCTAAACCTAAGCGCACAGGGGTCTGGGCCCATCGCCCATAGCACACCTGCACGTTGCGTGGGCGGCCGGAAGCACAACTAGCCCCCTTAATACAAGAGCCGACTTACGTTCCAATCCGGTGCGCGCCGCTCCGTCGCTGACGTCTGAAGTGCTTCGGCTGATACCACGACGTCGGGATACCCATAACTACTCCCACGTAGATGGTTAGTGCGTATAGGCTCGTAGCCGACTCAGATCAAATACCAAGATCTCGTTAAGCGTGTTAAGTATCCGCGAACGCCGAACAGGGCCAGGCCCACCTCTCTCCTAGGTGGTCTCAACCTGCCCTGTCGCTCCGCCACAAGTAACAGTCGGGGGCCGTCGGGAACCCAGGCCCACCTCTACCGGGATGGAGCCACCTGTCCTTTCAGCCCCCTCATCAAAATCACTTGCGGGTACTCAATGAGCTGACCCGACTTTAGTCACCATCTTTATAGTATGTATGTATGTATAGTATATACCCGTGATCACCTCCCAAGTGATCACGACCCGATAGTATAACAAGGCAGACTGACAAGAATGTAGGGCCAATGATGATAAACTAGCATCCTATACTAAGCATTTAGGATTGCAGTTAAGGTATCAAGAGATGTAGCAACAATGCCAGGCTATGCATCAGAATAGGATCAACGGAAAGCAGTAACATGCTACACTACTCTAATGCAAGCAGTATAGAGGAGAATAGGCGATATCTGGTGATCAAGGGGGGGGGGCTTGCCTGGTTGCTCAGACAAGGAGGGGTCGTCGGTGACATAGTCGTACACGGTGGCATCAGCGTCGGTCTCGTAGTCTACCGGAGATAAGAGGGGGAAGAAACAATGAATACAATGCAAACATAAACACGACGATGCGTGACGTGACAATGAGCGGTGCTAGGTGTGCCCTAACGTGGTATGAGGTGGTACCGGTTAAGGGGGGAAACATCCGGGAAAGTATTCCCGGTGTTTCGCGTTTTCGGGCAGAGGAGCCGAAGGGGGAAAGTTGCGAGTTCGATAGGTTAGGGGTGTGTGGCGGACGAACGGACTGCGTATCCGGATTCGTCTTGTCGTTCTGAGCAACTTTCATGTAGAAAACATTTTCATCCGAGTTACGGATTATTTTCTACGAATTTCCAAAGTTTAAAGATTTTTTTTAATTTATTTAATTCGAATATAAACAGTGAAATGTTTTTTTAACTCAGCAGGGGCTAGTCACACTCAATGACAGGTGGGGTCAAGGAACTGGGTTGACTCAGTCAACACCTTTACTAGTCAACCAATGAACAGCGCATTGGGCCCTACTTGTTATTGGCACAAACTATTGATTAGGCTTTTAAACAAAAGGGGCCACATGTCATCTATACATAGACTATTCTAGTCTTTAATTAACACCTAGTAGTACTAATCTAAGCAAGGACCGGCCACTACTCCGGCCATGTGCACGACGCACACACAGCACACACAAGTTAGTACGCTAGGAGTTATCAACATAAGATGTCATTTTGTGATTTTTGTAGGATTTAATCCAGGCGACTTTTGAATTTGGTCAATGGAAAGAATTGAACCCTGTCAAGTATACTACACGCCCCTATAAATATTTCTCATAATAAAATTTGTTTTGCTGTTGTTTTGCAACTACACAAAGGGCTAATTAGTGTTACAGCAGCAGAGCTAGCCAGCGCTACAGTAACATTCAGCAACTACAGTAGTATTAAGCAAAGCAGCAGCGACAGGAGCTCGGCGACGCGAGCGGGGCGCAGCGGCCGGCCGAAACATGGGCAGCGCGGGCGCGGGGCATCCGCGGGACTCGGCCAAGAGCGGCTGGGCACGCACAAGCGTGGCCCGGTGAGCAGCAATACGCAGCAGCAGACATGCGACGGTCTCGAGCGAGCTTGAGGTTGAGTGCAGGGGAGCACGGCAAGGCGAGTTGGGGCGGAGTTGGCCTCCTGGGAGTGTGCCGAGCACATCTACGTGCTCGGTTGAGCCGAATAGCGGCGACGACGGGCACGGCCGCGGAGGCGAGCTCCGGACACGGCGAGCAGCTAGGCTACGGGCGCAGAAAAGATGCGCGAAGAGAGGGGAAGAAGCGGCGCTCACCGGGTGGCTCAAGGTGGCCGGCGAAAGATTAGGAGCGCAGAGGCGAGGTGGATCAACGCGGTTGTAGCAGCGTCGATCGACGGAAGGACGCGAGGCGATGGAGGAGTTGTGCTGCTCCCCGTGACGAAGTAGAGCGCCATGGTGAAGTAGTCGAGGTCGCCGGAGCTCCTGAACCGGTCGCGGTGATGGGTGAACGCCGGTGGCCGCGTCAGTGGCAGCGGCGCGTCAACGAGAGACGGATCTGGAGGAGGGAAGAGGCGGAGAGAGCGAGGGGAGTGACGAGCGAGTGGGGGATGGGATCGCGTGGCGCCCTTATCCCCTCCCGGCGTCGGCGTGGCAGCGCGGGGAGGGGCGCCCGGTTCGACGGGAACAAACGGGAGCGCCCCGGTCGGCTGTACAGGGAAAGGAGGCGACGGACGGAGTTAGGTGGGCTGGCTGGGTGGGAGTTGGCCGAGGCCCAGAAGGAGCCATGGGGTTGTGGCCTTTTTTTTTATATGTTTTGTTTTCTTTTTATAGTTTCTATTTTTCAATTAAGTTTCCTTTTATTTACTTATTTTTAGTTTTATAAAATATAAACCTAGCCCCAAAATTAGTATTATTATTTAGGATACTGCCATAATTAATTTGGCACAATAATAAAATAGGTTTGTATTTGTTTAATATTTAATGGCTTTTAATAATTGTTTTAGTCACTGTTTTAATTATTTGAATGGATTTAAACATTTTATAAAAGTGTGGTTCCTTCACCACAATTACTTTTGCATTATTTGGCACAACTCGAACATTTTAGTTTTAAAGTTTAAAAGTTTTTGTTATTTGACTTTATTTTAAATTTGAATCGTTTTTGAACCATCGCGAGATTAGGAACAGTAACCGCGGTGACGTGGCATCGTTAACAGAGGTTTACTGTAGCTTAATTATCCGGACGTCACAATTCTCCTCCATTACAAGAAATCTCGTCCCGAGATTTAAGAAGTGGTGTAAGGGGGAAAGGTCTGGTTACAAAATCCTAACGAATCTTCTCCGTCTTGGTTGCTCTTCTCAAAGTGGTCGATCCATAGCACTGATGTCTTCATTTCTCTGCTTCAGGTCATCATGATGAAGTTGTCGTCCTTCCTTTAGTATCTTCACCGTACTTACGAAAGGGTAAGAAGGGAAAACTCTATATGGATGGATTCTAACAAGATCGAGCATCAGACGGTTAACTCAGGGAAGAAGCATAAGTGTATCTCGAATTGAAACTTAAGAAGATATCAAGAGCAAAGTAAGAAGGTACCATGAGAAGTTTCAAACAGATAGGCAATCGTTCGATGCCTAATCAGAAGGTGTAAGGGTTTCAGGGCAACGAGAATAGGTATTGCGCCTGATACCAGAATAGATTACTGGGAAAGTGGCCCCGTGAATTACATACGAAGTCAAGCGCGAGGAATTACTTTGGGAACAGTGGGTGTACACGAGAGTTAGGTTTCGATCCTAGGACCTGTGGGTTATGGGCCCACATGTGGGTTAAAAGTAGGAAGGCGGTGACGATTTGCACAATCATGTAAGCAAGGAATGTCAGAGGATAGCCTGTCAGCTATGTCGGCAACAACATCGATACCACATTTTCCTGCTCGTTGAACGAGGCGGACCAATAGGCAAAGTTCTCGTCCACCGGTGGTCACCGAAATGTCATCAACAATGGTAACAGGGTCTTGCTGACAGAGTTGTACACCGAGGTGTTTACATAAGCAGTAGAATAATACTGCTTAGATTATATAGATCATAGAAAAGGTTTAAACAAACCAATGGAAGGAAAATATGACCATCAGATTAAACAGAACAATGGAAAGGAAAATATGTTTAAACACATTTTTCAAGGGTATATCCTTCCCAAGGACAAGCAGAGCAAGATATCCATGACAGGATATAAAGTAGAAAACCATTTAGGTAAGGGGGAAGGAATCTCATGATATTACCCATACAACGGTGTTAGGATAAGTGATAAATAAAATTTAGCATCGTGCTTCAAATGTTCCTGTTGAAAATCGGAGTACCATTGACATGCTTCGAGATAGCATTGACAGGGTCTTCAGGTGAAGATCCGACTTTAGAAACACGAAGGATCCATCAGGAATAACTTGTAGAATAAGTCTTACAATTTCCTCATGGAAGAATGGCTAAACTTGCTAAAAAGGATACGACAACAATAGGTCCTCCACCCAGGGGGGGGGGGTGCTAGGCATGACATCATGTTACCGGGTCATCAAAGGACCAACATCATAACTCTTGGAAAGTTGTCCCAACCATCATATCTGACCGAGATTCAGATCCGGTTGGTGTTAGGATACCTCAGACTTAGGATACCTGAGAAGAAAAGGTGCAACGCAAATTGACGAGATGACATGGTAAGATTCTTGGGGAAATGAACTATGAAGCGATTTCCGTTAACAAGAGTCCATCATTAACCCAAGGAGAGGACAAGGAGGTGTCTGGTGAACTCAACGGCAATTCACCGAGATTCCCAAAAAATGGATTTCCACCATTAAGTGAACAAGGAGATAACATTTGTCAGATCAAATGATATAAGGAAGTATGCTCGAGGAAAACATACACAATTAAACATTGGTTGAAGGGTGCGCCCGAAATATGGGTTGGGTTGCACGACCAATGTCAGAATGGTGATTCAATAATCAATAGCCTAAGAATGAACTTTCGACCATTAACTTCAAAAATAGGGTTGCTAGAAGGAAAGAATCCAAACAACACCGTTCACTTGTTGGAATTAACACGGGGACCAAGAAAGAATGGTGATGGTGAGAAGTATTTCTATGTCAAGAATTCTCAAGAGGTGGAACAAATCTCAAAACATTCTTGACATAAAGGATGGTAATACTCCAAGGTAAAGAAGAACAATTGCAGGATAGCAAGGAACTCAAGGTATAACACCAAACATGAACAAGCTTGTGTTGGTGGGAAGGCAATAAAGTGGTCGATGATAATACAATTCATCGAGGGCAAGGATGGTATTTCTCATCATGAATTCAATTGATATCCTGGATGAGCTCAGAATGTTGATGATCACGACACCTTTGTCGCGAGAGTTCATGAAGATGTAATCGATCGGCGACGACATCAAGTCAAAGTAATGATGAAGTGAAAGGTTATTGGAACCAAGGGTACGACACAACTCGAAACCAAGCTTGTTGTTCAAGGCGAAATGGTATGACGATGAGGATCGACGTAAGGTTAGTTCATCGTCGAAAATTGTGCTCCGAGAAGAAGGACCGGGTAGCACAGTTAAAATCATCAAGACAATGATATAGCCAAACAGGCTAGGAATGGCGTGATCGGGTACAAACTCGTACTTAAAGAAGATTACTAAGAGTTGTTGAACCGTAGTGCGGACTCGGCTCAGTTATCGGTGTCTTTGAGTGTTTAATAACTCAGAGCCCATGAAAAATTGTAATCAGTGAGAATGTAGTACTTGATGAAGAACTCATAAGAAGTTATGCAGTTCCAAGATAATCTCGAGATACCAGGGGGGTAATACTCAAAGACGGATCAAAGTAGAGGTTGGACCGGGGTATTGATCCACAGAAGACAAGTGCTTACACTTGCATCGAAAATGGTATTTAAAGGAGAACATGGTCGGAACCACGATTGTAAAAGGGCAGACCCCAGATATAAGATGAACTTATATCAAGGGAATAATTAGTTTTAAAAGAAGCTTCGATGAGAAGATGTACAACGTGTCCATGGGCATGAACATAAAGTTCAAGGTCGACTCCCACTTCTCCAATGTATAACCTTTCATTCACTTCTCACTTTCGAGGAAGTTGTAGTGTTGAAATTTTATCTGGCATAATACCAGGAGTGTATGACTCGTGAAAACTTTCGGGTTCACACGTTTTAGAGAAGGCATATGTTCAACCCATCAGGTTATCGTGGAAATATATACCACAAGCTTCAATAGTAGATATCACCAGCTCGAAGCAGAGCATGGTTGAGAAAGCAGAGGATACAATTTACCAAAGGCATTATGTATCAGAGGAAAGGCTCACAAGGTTATTGAATATGAAGGGCGTTGTCAGGTAAAATCCAACAATGGATCGGGCGATCCACAACGGAGCTGATGTGAGTATCGGTACTCAATCAGAGGAAGAAAGAATGCACGGGCATCATATTATAGGACAACTGAATAATTTGATGCTTAGATAACAAAGGAATTATGATTTCCAAAACAAAGGATCAGAAGCAGACGCTCTGACCAAGGATGGATAAGTTCAATACACTTAGGGGCACAACCGACGGCAATTGATTGGTCGAGAACCAGCTCATGTTCAAAAATGACGTCTGAGCCGGAAGGAGGAATTCTAGGATCTGTTTGAGGATTGCGAGCATTCGCAACAAATCGAATCAACGGACTCAAATGATAATGACAATGGATGTCAACAAGATTACTAGACTTATGGGATTAACCATAATGCAAGTAATCAAGAATTTCAAGAGCAATAGGATGCTCAGGATTTTCGGAAGATCGAATGGTATTTCGAGGATTCGCGACATACATGCATCAACTGGGGATGAGTGGATACTCGGTAAGTGCGAGAAATTATCCGTAGGGGTATTCAGGCGACAAGGAACTGCAAGGCAGTAGGCACAAAAGGATTCTCGGAACATTAGAGAGAATTTCGGGGTATCTTGTAATAACAAGATCAACTGGGAATAAAAGTAAGAACGACAGGTGTAAGTATTTATCCATAGGGATGTTTCGGTGGTAGGGAATTGCAAAAGCGACAGGCATAAGGTCTCGAGAGAATATCGGAGAGTATCTTCAAAATCTTCTGGCGCAGTAGGCGATCATTTGTGATAATGGGCTCTCCGGGAGAAAGTAGTTACGAGAACCTAGAGTCAGATTTAGTAAAATTATTTAACCCGAATAGAGGAGAGATTAGAGTCCCAGAGTATAGGTCGAGGAATAAAAGATCCTAGTACCACCCAATGGCGACGTGTGCCCATAAGACACACAGCCATGTTAGTAAAAGTTTTGCAATGTCTAGACTCGACTTCGGCCAAGGAGTTGGAAGGGGGATTCCTACAGGCAGTCGGCTCTGATACCAACTTGTGACGCCCCCGATTCAATCGTACACTAATCATGCATGCAAACGTGTACGATCAAGATCAGGGACTCACGGGAAGATATCACAACACAACTCTAAAACATAAATAAGTCATACAAGCATCATAATACAAGCCAGGGGCCTCGAGGGCTCGAATACAAGTGCTCGATCATAGACGAGTCAGCGGAAGCAACAATATCTGAGTACAGACATAAGTTAAACAAGTTTGCCTTAAGAAGGCTAGCACAAACTGGGATACAGATCGAAAGAGGCGCAGGCCTCCTGCCTGGGATCCTCCTAAACTACTCCAGGTCGTCATCAGCGGGCAGCACGTAGTAGTAGGCACCTCCAGTGTAGTAGGGGTCGTCGTCGATGGTGGCGTCTGGCTCCTGGACACCAGCATCTGGTTGCGACAACCAGAAAGAAAGGAAAGGGGAAAAGGGGGGGGAGAAAGCAACCGTGAGTACTCATCCAAAGTACTCGCAAGCAAGGAACTACACTACATATGCATGGGTATATGTGTAAGGAGGCCATATCAGTGGACTGAACTGCAGAATGCCAGAATAAGAGGGGGATAACTAGTCCTGTCGAAGACTACGCTTCTCGCAGCCACTGTCTTGCATCAAGTAGAAGAGAGTAGATTGAAGTCCTCCAAGTAGCATCTCCAAGTAGCATCTCCAAATAGCATCACATAGCATAATCCTACCCGGCGATCCCCTCCTCATATCCCTGAGGTAGAGCGACCACCGGTTGTATCTGGCACTTGGAAGGGTGTGTTTTATTAAGTATCCGGTTCTAGTTGTCATAAGGTCAAGGTACAACTCCAAGTCGTCCTGTTACCGAAGATCACGGCTATTCGAATAGATTAACTTCCCTGCAGGGGTGCACCACATAACCCAACACGCTTGATACCATTTGGCCGGACACACTTTCCTGGGTCATGCCCGGCCGCGGAAGATCAACACGTCGCAGCCCCACCTAGGCAAAACAGAGAGGCCAGCACGCCGGTCTAAACCTAAGCGCACAGGGGTCTGGGCCCATCGCCCATAGCACACCTGCACGTTGCGTGGGCGGCCGGAAGCAGAACTAGCCCCCTTAATACAAGAGCAGGCTTACGTTCCAATCCGGCGCGCGCCGCTCCGTCGCTGACGTCTGAAGTGCTTCGGCTGATACCACGACGTCGGGATACCCATAACTACTCCCACGTAGATGGTTAGTGCGTATAGGCTCGTAGCCGACTCAGATCAAATACCAAGATCTCGTTAAGCGTGTTAAGTATCCGCGAACGCCGAACAGGGCCAGGCCCACCTCTCTCCTAGGTGGTCTCAACCTGCCCTGTCGCTCCGCCACAAGTAACAGTCGGGGGCCGTCGGGAACCCAGGCCCACCTCTACCGGGATGGAGCCACCTGTCCTTTCAGCCCCCTCATCAAAATCACTTGCGGGTACTCAATGAGCTGACCCGACTTTAGTCACCATCTGTATAGTATGTATGTATGTATAGTATATACCCGTGATCACCTCCCAAGTGATCACGGCTCCTGAACCGGTCGCGGTGATGGGTGAACGCCGGTGGCCGCGTCAGTGGCAGCGGCGCGTCAACGAGAGACGGATCTGGAGGAGGGAAGAGGCGGAGAGAGCGAGGGGAGTGACGAGCGAGTGGGGGATGGGATCGCGTGGCGCCCTTATCCCCTCCCGGCGTCGGCGTGGCAGCGCGGGGAGGGGCGCCCGGTTCGACGGGAACGAACGGGAGCGCCCCGGTCGGCTGTACAGGGAAAGGAGGCGACGGACGGAGTTAGGTGGGCTGGCTGGGTGGGAGTGGGCCGAGGCCCAGAAGGAGCCATGGGGTTGTGGCCTTTTTTTTATATGTTTTGTTTTCTTTTTATAGTTTCTATTTTTCAATTAAGTTTCCTTTTATTTACTTATTTTTAGTTTTATAAAATATAAACCTAGCCCCAAAATTAGTATTATTATTTAGGATACTGCCATAATTAATTTGGCACAATAATAAAATAGGTTTGTATTTGTTTAATATTTAATGGCTTTTAATAATTGTTTTAGTCACTGTTTTAATTATTTTAATGGATTTAAACATTTTATAAAAGTGTGGTTTCTTCACCACAATTACTTTTGCATTATTTGGCACAACTCGAACATTTTAGTTTTAAAGTTTAAAAGTTTTTGTTATTTGACTTTATTTTAAATTTGAATCGTTTTTGAACCATCGCGAGATTAGGAACAGTAACCGCGGTGACGTGGCATCATTAACAGAGGTTTACTGTACTTAATTATCCGGACGTCACATTTTATGTGGGAGATGCATAAGCTAACATACTTTCTCTTCTTGGATCATATGCACTTATGATTGGAACTCTAGCAAGCGTCCGCAACTACTAAAGATTCATTAAGGTAAAACCCAACCATAGCATTAAAGCATCAAGTCCCCTTTTATCCCATACGCAACAATCCCCTTACTCGGGTTTGTGTTTCAGTCACTCACGCAACCCACCATAAAAGAATCATGAACGTATTGCAACACGCTACAGCGGGAATCCCTCACGCTTGCGCGACACGGAGGGCACAATAGGACAGCAACATAAGCACAAGCAAATTAAATCAATCATAGCAATTCATCAACCACCAATAGGACAACGAAAATCTACTCAGACATCATAGGATGGTAACACATCATTGGATAATAATATGAAGCATAAAGCACCATGTTCAAGTAGAGGGTACAACAGGATGCGGGAGAGTGGACTGCTGGATATAGAAGGGGGAAGGTGATGGAGATGTTGGTGAAGATGACGGCGGTGTTGGTGAATATCGCAGTGATGATGATGGCCCCCGGCGGCGTTCCGGCGCCACCGAAAGCAAGGGGAGAGAGCCCCCCTTCTTCTTCTTCTTCCTTGACCTTCTCCCTAGATGGGAGAAGGGTTTCCCCTCTGGTCCTTAGCTCCCATGTCTTGGGAGGGGCGAGAGCCCCTCCGAGATTGGATCTATCTCTCTGTTTCTACGTTCCCTGTTTCTGCCCCTTCACCGTTTCCTTTATATCTGGAGATCCGTAGCTCCGATTGGGGTGAATCTTTCGTCCAGATTTTTCTCGTAAAATTAGCTTTATTGCGGCAAAAGAAGGGCATCAACCGCCTTACGGGTGGCCCACGAGAGCCCAGGGCACGCCCAGGGGTAGGGGGCACGCCCCCCTGTCTCGTGGCCACCCCGGACACCGTTTCGCGTTGATTCTTCCTCCGGAAAATCCCAAATATTCCAAAATAATTCTCCGTCTGTTTTTATCCCATTTGGATTCTGTTTGATATTGATTTTCTGCAAAACATAAAACATGCAACAGACAGGAACTGACACTGGGCACTGGATCAATATGTTAGTCCCAAAAATAGTATAAAAAGTTGCCAAAAGTATATGAAAGTTGAAGAATATTGGCATGGAACAATCAAAAATTATAGATATGACGGAGACGTATCAGCATCCCCAAGCTTAATTCCTGCTCGTCCTCGAGTAGGTAAATGATAAAAAAGATAATTTTTGATGTGGAATGCTATCTAGCATAATCTTGATCATATGTCAAATCATGGCATGAATATTAAGACACGAGTGATTCAAAGCGATAGTCTATCATTTGACATAAAAACAATAAGACTTCAAGCATACCAACCAAGCAATTATGTCTTATTGAAATAACATAGCCAAAGAAAGCTCATCCCTACAAAATCATATAGTCTGGCTATGCTCCATCTTCGTCACACAAAATACTCCCATCATGCACAACCCCAATGACGAGCCGAGCAATTGGTTCATACTTTTTAACGCGCTTCAGCTTTTTCAACTCTTACGCAATACATGAGCGCAAGCCATGTGCATAGCACTATGGTGATATATGGTGGTGAGGACAAAAAGGGAGAACATAGTCTCACATCAACTAGGCGTATCAACGGGCTATGGAGATGCCCATCGATAGATATCAATGTGAGTGAGTAGGGATTGCCATGCAACGGATGCACTAAGAGCTATAAGCGTATGAAAGCTCAAACTGGAAACTAAGTGGGTGTGCATCCAACTTGCTTGCTCATGAAGACCTCGGGCGTTTGAGGAAGCCTATCATCAGAATATACGAGCCAAGTTCTATAATGAAAATTCCCACTAGTATATGAAAGTGAAAGCATAGGAGGCTCTCTCTATGAAGAACATGGTGCTACTCTGAAGCACAAGTGTGGAAAAAGGATAGTAACATTGCCCCTTCTCTCTTTTTCTCTCATTTTTTTCTTTTTCTTTTTCACTTTTTTTCATTTTTATTTTTTTATTTTCTTTCTTTCTTTTTGGTGGGCTTTTTTGGCCTCTTTTTTATTTGGGCTTCTTTGGCCTCTTTTATTTTTCATAAAGTCCGGAGTCTCATCCCGACTTGTGGGGGAATCATAGTCGCCTTCATCCTTTCCTCACTGGGGCAATGCTCTAATAATGATGATCATCACACTTTTATTTACTTACAACTCAATATTACAACTCAAAGCTAGAACAAAATATGACTCTATATGAATGCCTCCGGCAGTGTACCGGGATATGCAATGAATCAAGAGTGACATGTATGAAAATTATGAAGGTGGCCTTGCCACAAATACGATGTCAACTACATGATCATGCAAAGAGCAATATGACAATGATGAAACGTGTCATAATAAACGGAACGGTGGAAAGTTGCATGGCAATATATCTTGGAATGGCTATGGAAATGCCATATAGGTAGGTATGGTGGATGTTTTGAGGAGGGTAAATAATGGTTTTATGCTACCGACGAAAGTTGCACGGTAAAATAGAAACTAGCAAAGTGGAAGGTTGAGTGTGCGTATATCCATGGACTCACATTAGTCATAAAGAACTCATATACTTATTGCAAAAGTCTACTTAGCCCTCGAAGCAAAGTACTACTACGCATGCCCCAAGAGGGATAGATTGGTAGGAAAAGACCATCGCTCGTCCCCGACTGCCACTCAGAAGGAAAGCAATCAAAGAGCACCTCATGCTCCAACTTCGTTACATAACGGTTCACCATACGTGCATGCTACGGGACTTGCAAACCTCAACACAAGTATTTCTCAATTTCATAGTTACTCAACTAGCACGACTCTAATATCACCACCTTTATATCGCAAAACTATTGCAAGGAATCAAACATATCATATTCAGTGATCTACAAGTTTATGTAGGATTTTATGACTAACCATGTGAATGAGCAATTCATGTCATCTCTCTAAATAGATATAAGTGAAGCAAGAGAGTTTAATTCTTTCTACAAAAGATATGCCCATGCTCTAAAAAATATAAGTGAAGCAAAAGAGCGTTCTACAAATGGCGGTTGTCTATATGAAGAGAAACATGCAATCCAACTTCAAATGATATAAGTGAAGCACATGAAGCATTCTATAAAGCCATACTCAAAAGATTTAAGTGAGGTGCAATGAGCATTCTATAAATCAACCAAGGACTATCTCATACCAGCATGGTGCATAAAAGAAAAATGAAAACAAAATGCAAAAGACGCTCCAAGACTTGCACATAATGCATAAACGAAATGAATACGAAAACATACCGATACTTGTTGAAGAAAGAGGGGATGCCATCCGGGGCATCCCCAAGCTTAGACGCTTGAGTCTCCTTGAATATTTACTTGCGGTGCCTCGGGCATCCCCAAGCTTGAGCTCTTGCCTCTCTTCCTTTTCCTCATATCGAGACCTCCTCGTTTAGACACTTCATCCACACAAAACTTCAACAGAAAACTCGGTAAGATCCGTTAGTATAATAAAGCAAATCATTACTCTAAGTACGGGTGAAAACCAATTCATATTTTGTTTTTGCATTGTGTCTACTGTAATATAACTTTTCCATGGCTTAATCCACTGATATAAATTGATAGATTCATCAAAACAAGCAAACTATGCATCAAAAACAGAATCTGTCAAAAACAGAACAGTCTGTAGCAATCTGAACATCCACCATACTTCTGGTACCCCAAAAATTCTACCAAAATTAGTAAAAATAAACAAGTTGTATATAAAGACAGCGCAAAAAGAATCAGAACCAATTGACGTTCCAGATAAAAATGTAAAATCGTGCACTATAGCCAAAGTTTCTGTCCTGCACCGTACAAACCAACAAGCATTGTAAACATCCTAAAGGCAAACCTTGGCACATTATTTTTATAATACAATGGAATTGTACAAGGGGATAATTATTTTTGTTGAAAATTTTCTGTAATCAAGATTCACAAAGTTTCCGTGAGCATGAACAAAGTTTAAGGCTAGCTCCCACTTCAACAATGCTTGTCTTTCTCACTTTCATTTTCCTTTTTGAAAAGTTTTTGGGTTGCCCTCTTTATTTTTTTTTTTGTTTTTAAACTATATAAAAGCACTCAACAGAAATAAATGACTCTCTAAAACTTCTAGGTTGTCTCCCTGACAGCGCTTTCTTTAAAGCCATTAAGCTAGGCATTTAGTGCTCAAGTAATGGATCCACCCGGATCCCAAGGTATATCAAAGCCAATTTTAATTAACAATGATTTGTAATTTAGTAGTGAGCACAAAGTAACATATATCAAGCAACAACGAAGTCTAACTCTCTTCCTATGCATCGGCATGTCATAAGAGAACAATTCATGCACACATAGTAAAGGCCAACACATAGTATAAGCAGTTTCTTGCAATTTCATAGTATGGGAAACATAGAGAGGTGGAGACAAAGTTCCTCTCTAATAATAATTGCAAGTAGGAGCAGCAATCACATGCATATTATATCTATCAAAATCATCATGTTCAATGGTAAAAGGCAACCCATCAATATAATCCTTAATAAGCACAAACTTCTCTGATAAAGTGTAGCAGGGAGAATTCAAAAAGATAATAGGACTATCATGCGTGGGATCAATAGAAACAATTTCATGTTTAACATAAGGAACTATAGCAAGTTCATCTCCATAAGCATAATTCATATTGGCATCTTGGCCACAAGCATAGCAAGCATCATCAAAAAGGGATATTTCAAACAAATTCAAGGGATCATAGCAATCATCCTTCGGTAAGCACGAACGGGAATTAAATAATGTATGAGTTAGAGGGTTACTCTCATTAGAAGGTGGGAATGGGTAGCTAATCCGCTCTTCCTCCTTTTGTTCTTCGCTCTCCTCATCATCTTTTTCATCCAATTTTTTATGAGCTCATAGTTTCATCAATTTCTTCTTCCATAGCTTCCTGCAAAATATTAGTCTCTTCTTGGACAGCGGAGACTTTCTTCATAAAAGCATTAATATAGTAATTGTATTCATAATTTTCATAGCAATATCTAAGCATATCAAGATTTTCAGGCCTATAACCATCATCATCAAAAACTTCATACTTTTCAAACAAAGCTTCAATTTCATAAGCAGCCTTAAAAGCAACAAATTCTTCTATTTGTTCCACATCATAGTAATCATATATACCATTAGCATAAGAAGCTAAGGTTTCATTATCATTAAATTTGCATGAAAAGGGAAGGTGTGGAGCCTCCATCCTAGAGCAACAAGTACATGAGATGTAGATGTAGTACTGAGCACAAAGTATCATATCTCAAGCATAGATTCCAGGCATACCAACGCAACATAATAAATTGATCCCATAATAGTTTCCCTTTTTGTGTCGAGCGATAATCCCTAAAGTATTCACGTTGATCCAACGTGTCTCCCATTATAAAGTTGAATGGGGTTTTCTCAGGATTATCAAAGTAGTACATAATATCTCTCGCATAATGAGAGTCAGGGGTTTTTAGGAGTTACCCCATCTACATGAGTAGCAAGTACATCTAATTTTTTTTGTATTTTGCGTTCCATATCCATAACTAAAGATAGAGAACAACTTAGAACAGAAAATAAAAATTACTTAGTGATAAAGCAAACAAGCACACACGAGAATATTCACCCACGCTATGACTCCCCGGAAATGGCACCAGAAAAAGGTCTTGATAACCCGAAAGTATATGGGATAGTTGTAGCCTCTTTCGATAAGTAAGAGTGTCAAACCCAACAAGGAGCTAAAGGTAGAACAAATACTCTCTCAAGTCCTATCGGCCACTGATACGACTCTACGCACGCTTGACGTTCGCTTTACCTAGAACAAGTAAGAAACTAGAAGTACTTTGTAGGTGTGATAGGATAGGTTTGCAAGAAAATAAAGAACACGTAAATAAAAGCTAGGTGCTGTTTAAATAAAGAAACAAGAAAGTAAATATAGCGAGTGTGGAAAAGTGGTGATAGGAGTTGTGGAAGTGTCCCTAAGAAATTGACTACGTTACTAGACCGATAGCAAGTTTTATGTGGGAGAGGCATAAGCTAACATACTTTCTCTTCTTGGATCATATGCACTTATGATTGGAACTCTAGCAAGCGTCCGCAACTACTAAAGATTCATTAAGGTAAAACCCAACCATAGCATTAAAGCATCAAGTCCGCTTTTATCCCATACGCAACAATCCCCTTACTCGGGTTTGTGTTTCAGTCACTCACGCAACCCACCATAAAAGAATCATGAACGTATTGCAACACCCTACAGCGGGAATCCCTCACGCTTGCGCGACACAGAGGGCACAATAGGACAGCAACATAAGCACAAGCAAATTAAATCAATCATAGCAATTCATCAACCACCAATAGGACAACGAAAATCTACTCAGACATCATAGGATGGCAACACATCCTTGGATAATAATATGAAGCATAAAGCACCATGTTCAAGTAGAGGGTACAGCGGGATGCGGGAGAGTGGACCGCTGGATATAGAAGGGGGAAGGTGATGGAGATGTTGGTGAAGATGACGATGGTGTTGGTGAATATCGCGGTGATGACGATGGCCCTCGGCGGCGTTCCGGCGCCACCGGAAGCAAGGGGGAGAGAGCCCCCCTTCTTTTTCTTCTTCCTTGACCTTCTCCCTAGATGGGAGAAGGGTTTCCCCTCTGGTCCTTGGCTCCCATGGCTTGGGAGGGGCGAGAGCCCCTCCAAAATTGGATCTATCTCTCTGTTTCTGCGTTACCTGTTTCTGCCCCTTCACCGTTTACTTTATATCTGGAGATCCATAACTCCGATTGGGGTGAATCTTTCGCTTAGATTTTTCTTGTAAAATTAGCTTTCTTGTGGCAAAAGAAGGGCATCAACCTCCTTACGGGTGGCCCACGAGAGCCCAGGGCGCGCCCAGGAGTAGGGGGCGCGCCCCCCTGTCTCGTGGCCACCCTGGACACCGTTTCACGTTGATTCTTCCTCCCGAAAATCCCAAATATTCCAAAATAATTCTCCGTCCGTGTTTATCCCGTTTGTATTCTGTTTGATATTGATTTTCTGTGAAACATAAAACATGCAACAGACAGGAACTGGCACTGGGCACTGGATCAATATGTTAGTCCCAAAAATAGTATAAAAAGTTGCCAAAAGTATATGAAAGTTGAAGAATATTGGCATGGAACAATCAAAAATTATAGATACGACGGAGACGTATCAGTGATGGTTCCTTCTCTTTGGGTGTCCACCGCCCACGACGATACCCGTCGGGCGCTACGGTTCTAGCTGTATTAGTGATGCTATATGTATGATAGTATTCGAGGAGTATTAGTGATAATATTTGACGATGTACGGACACAAGAGATGATGTAGTTTTGCTTATAACTGAATGCATGCTAATTTGAATACTACTTTACTTTACGATTTGGTTTTGCTTATTGAATGCTCAAATTGGAAAAGTACTCCTACTTTGAATGCTAAAATTGGAGAGCACTATGCAGAATTCTAGGAGCCCCCTCCATCATCCGCGTCGTCGTCCCCATCACCGACCCCCCTCCGACCTCGAGGTAAGACCAGCCAAATCTCCATGTCAATATGAGCTCCTATACTATGAGTCCTCGGGTTGACTTTAAGTCTGTCGAGTCCCCACCTATATGAGAGGATGAAGAATCCCGACTATTATCGTGGGGGTAGCTTCTCCTTCGTTCCCATGTGCTAGACACAATTTGGTGTAATGCACTCGGGAACGAAAGGAGGAGCTACCATCACCGACGGTCGCAAATGTCAGAGAGGAATCAGTGAGGGAGAGTCTCCAACCATATATATATATGAGAGGACGAAGAATCCTGATTGTTGTCGTGGGGGTAGCTTCTCCTTCATTCAAGAAAAGGCTCGACAGACCGATAGTCAACCCGTGATGAATAATAATGATCTAATTTAGGTTTTTAGTACATATATTTAATTGTACAAGTTTAATATTTGAATTATGAACATAGGACATGTCGTACTCGGACGACGAAAGCTGACCGGGGGAGTGCGACTGGTGCCATGATGACCGAGGTATGTGCGACAGGTTCCTTGAGCTGTACGAAGATTGGAGCTTCAACATTAAGCTCGAGGAGACCTTCGATGTTGAAACGGTACGTAACGACGACAAGAGTTTTTTTCGTAATTAAGCACGACTTCAACTATTTTAACGTGTACTTTTCATCTTTTCCAATTCGACTAGCTTATCCCATGCTATGCAAGACGCTATGTCTTGGAGAGGATGGGTTTTGAAGACCATCAAAGTATGGAAACAAATAAAATTCACCTAAGGACCCATCATGGTGTGGATTTTGAAGTAAAGCTGTACAATTCTGAGAGTGTAACCCATTTTGGTTGCAAAAATTGGGAAGCACTTTGCAAGATGTATGGTTTTGATGAGGGTATGCTTGTCACCATGGATCTTGGTGATCCTAAAATTGAGCTAGACAATATGGACATTTGGGTCCTTGTTGATACACTTCCAATTCTTCCGCTATGTGAGCTTTCTCAAACATAGTTATTAAGTAATTTATATTGTTTATTTCAAAATAGTTGACAACTTATTTCCATTGACATCTTATTTTCATTCTTCAAAGAATGTGCGGAAGATGGTAGACAGAACCCACGACACCGATGGCTCCGAATTAACTTATCAGGAGAAAAATCATCTGATCTCATTTTGTACTAATCTTGAGAATTACAATATCTACAATCGAACTCCTCAACATTATGGTCAATACGTGCCACTAGTGCATGTGTTGAACTACGGTAAATACCATGGAGATACCCTGGTAAGATTTTTTACTATTACGACATCCATGCATCTTTTGCCTACTTCTAAAACTAGTACATCAGTGCTAACTACGAAGTTATTACTATGTTTTTCAACAGATAATCCCGAATGATTGTGTACCTCATCTGATGTATCTGCATGGTCGCCTTGATGTTTTGAATATACAACCAGGTCATCCTACTTATCTCAACTGTCCATACCGGATTTCTAAAAGAAGTGGAGACATGACAATCAAAGAATGGAAAAATGTATGGACAGTCGTAAGGAGCTTCTTGGAAGCAAAAGGAAGCGAAGTGCAAGAATTGGAGATAGGATGATCTCCATTCTCCATAATGGAGAGTCAGGGTCTATATTGTTTTATGCTATTTTACGTTAAGGGTATTTAGGTCCTACCTAATACTGATGATCATGTGCTAAGAACAATTAAGTAGGGTTGGTTCGATGACTATGAGGATGATGATCGTATGACTTGTTAACGAGTAGAAGTTGTATGATGATGCATGATTAGTAGGACTTGTTATTATATATGATGATGCATGATCCGAGCATGAACAGTTATTATATATCAGTGGGTGAAATGAACATAGCGCAGTAGCGTTGGTAAACGAAGCACGGAGATATAAGAGAGGACACTTCTCTCTATTAGCTTGCTAATAACAACCTAAATTTACCCCGAAAACCACTAAACCAGCCCCTTTAAAAAAACCTCAGCTCCAGCCAGCTGGTGACGCGTGGATGCCTTTTGGTCCCGGTTTATGACACCAACCGGGACCAAAGGCCCCCATGCCTGGGCTGGCCGCAGCGGCCACGTGGAGGCCCATCTGTCTCGGTTCGTGTAAGAACCGGGACTAAAAGCCAAGGGCATTAGTAACGACCTTTTAGTCCCGGTTCCTAAACCAGGACAGAAGGCCCTTACGAACCGGGACAAATGGCCCTTTTTCTACTAGTGTTAGTGTCATCGGGAAAGCTTGGACCCTGGCTCAAAGCTTGTTCAGCTCTAACTGGGACAGTCTAGTTTGCCTCCTACCTTTTATGCGTGATTTGTTTGTCACCTTTCTTGGTCCTTGTTGTTCGCAAGCAGGATGGATGCTCCTCTGTCCGGAGCAAGAGGGAGGTGGGCACTCTCCGTTGACATCTTCATGTGTGCGGTGTGATGATGTCCGGTGCTTTTTCAAGGAGATGTGGTTTCTCTCTTGTTAGTAGTCTCAAGTTCTTCTTGTTGGGGTGCGACTGTGCTCATGCTCGACACCGAGTTGACGGCTTCCGGTAGGGCACATGTGCTTTGCGCTGTGTGTGTGTGTGTGTTACTTCCTCCATCCGAAAAGCTTGGGACAAGCTTTTTCGGACGAAGGGGGTATGTGGTTTTCTCGTCACCTTGTCATAGGTGTATGATTGCATGATGTATTGCTCTTCGTGCATAGGCACGTATATATGATGTACAATGGTGGTCCATGAACCTCAACTATACAAGGAACTAGGAGGCGGGCCCAATACACAATATGCACATAACACATATACTCAACATCCCCTCCCCTGCAGTCGAAGCGGCACCGCGGCTGACGCAAAGACTGGACTGGAACTCCTCAAATGACGCTGTAGGCAAGCCCTTGGTCATTATATCGGCAAATTGTTGGGAAGTAGGGATGTGTAAAACACGAATATGGCCAAGGGCCACCTGTTCCCGAACAAAATGAATATCCAACTCAATATGCTTCGTTCGTCGATGATGCACCGGGTTAGCGGAGAGGTAGACCACTGAGAAGTTGTCGCAGTAGACCACCATGGCACGATCAACAGGGCAAGAGAGCTCCTGAAGCAGCTGGCGAAACCACGAACACTCGGCTATGGTGTTGGCCACCGCAGGATACTCAACCTCAGCACTAGAACAAGAGACCGCAGGCTACCGCTTGGACGACCACGAGATAAGTGAGGGTCCAAGGTAGACACAATAGCCCGAAGTGGAGCGACGAGTGACGAGGACATGTATTAGAGGTAGGGTAACAGGCGTGACCTAAAGACCCTACCCATGGACACCATACACTTTGTACTGGGCCCCTAGGCCAGATCGCCGTCCAGACATACCGCAACTTGAAATTCACTCGGACGACAACAACCACTCGGAGCACAGCACTCCACTCGACGAGCTCATTCCACTCGGCAGTGTAACTCACTCGGATATGCGAAGACCAATAGTCAGCATGACGGGTTTGTAGTGGGCAGGTATTATGGCATTGATGCTCCACTTTGTAACATAGGAGGTGAGGTGGTGGCGCACTCTATATAAGCCATCCCCCACCACTAGACGAGGGGACGCTCTGGCTTCCACCTCTCTCTCTCTCTTTTCACCATTAGTCTTAGGACTTAGCTCAGGCATGGGGATCCATTCCTCTCTCACACACATACATTGTAATCTCCAGATATATACTCAGATAAAACAAAGCCTCTCCGGAGCACGAGACATAGGGTTGTTATCTCCACCGTGAGAGGCCCGAACTCGCTAAAACCACCGTGTCACCCATATGCATCTCGATAGATCATGCTCCGTTACCCTATACCTTATTATTGTCAGAATCGTTCCCACGACAGTTGGCGCCACCTAGGGGCATGGCGTCTATCGAGCCATGATGCAGATGGTTATTTTACAACCACCGGCGGCAGATCGATTCCCACTGAAGGAAACATGCATCAATCCAAACACTTACAAGAAACCGGTTGCACCTCTGCGCACGGCCACCGGCGCCGTCCACCCCGTCATCGACTCCAACCTCGGTACAGCCGAGTGCATGTGCGGCCATCGGCGCCGTCTCCGTTGTCGTTGTCAACGACCTTGGCACAATCGATTGTGCCTCGTCTGCGACATCATCGTTGAGCCTCCACGCGTGGCCGCCGGTGCCGTCCGCCTCATCATCGGCACGCACGGTCGCCGGTGTCGTCCGCTTCATCGTCGTCTTCAAACTTGTCGATGAGCCCCCACGCACGGCTGCCGATCCCACCTTGTGTTCTTGGCCTCCGCGGTGGAAGCGCAGGCCCGATACGACGCAGGCGCACGTCGCTCCTTCCTCTGGCGCCAGTCCCCGGCGATGGTCTCCGCGGCAGAGGCGCGCTGCGGCGGCGACCTACAAAACAGCCATGACCCGCAACCTGCAACCTGGCCGTTCAGGGTCAAAGGAGTCAATGCCTCCTAAACTCTCTCGTAAGTGCATGCATAATATGGTCACTTCCATGATCAATTAACTGCATGCAGGGAAAAAAAGGAAATTGAAGCGCGATTCCCACCAACAAGCAACCCCGTTGGCTCCGCTTTATCAAGGTATAATCGCCTCATTAAGCAGCCAATTGGTGAGGATTTACAATCGTCAGTTACGTAATTACTGCGGTCATAAGTGCATTCCTCTAGCGCTAGCTAATTAGTGCATGCATGCATGCCGTTAACTCCGTGGCTATGCTGGCTATACTTGCTAACTTGCAGGAAAGTGCTGAGACGACAAAAGAATATTCGTGGCTATACTTGCTACTAACTTGCAGGGTCACTGGTCCTGTCGTTGTCCACCGATAGCAGTCCACTCGGACGGACGTTTCGTTCAGGCGAATATAGTGACTCGGCCGCCTGCACGCCAAGTCGCTCAGCTGGTCATGCCACCATCACTTGGGTCACATGATGGATCTTCCACTCAGACAACTGCGAACCTGATTCGTCTAGAGTTCACACAGATGAATCCATTCGGATGCAGACTCAAGTTCACTAGGCCATGGACCCTAGCTCAGTCGGCTGCCTACGCGTTGTCGCTCAGCTGAACACATCTTCATCGCTCAGCGGCCCGTGCAACGTTGCTCAGTGGGGCACGCCTTCAACAACATCCCCGCTCGCCCGCCTCGCGCGTCGCTGCTTAGTTGGACGCGTCTTCATTAACTTGTCCACTCGGTCGCCCCACACAACACTGCTCGGCTGAGAGCATCTTCATCAACCTGTCCGACTTGACCACACTATGCATAGCCACTCGATTGGGCATGTTCTCATCACTCAGCTGCCCCGCACGCCATCGCTCAACTGCACATGCCTTCATCAACTTGTCCGACTCGGCCACCCCATGCATCGTCACTCAGCTGGACATGTCCTCGTCACTCGTCACTCGGCTAGACGCGTCTTCACCACTCGGATGTCCTGCACGTCGCCATTCCGCGGCACGCGTCTACATCACCCTGACGCCCCGCGCATCGTCACTCCATGGGACGCCGCTAAGTCACTCGGACGCCCCGCGCATCGTCACTCCGCGGCACGCGTCCACTCAATCGGATGCCCCACGAGTCGCCATTCCGCGGGACGGGTCTACTTCACTCGGCCGCCCCGCGCGTCGCCACTCCGCGGGACGGGTCTACTTCACTCGAACGCCCTGCGCATCGTCACTCCGCGGCAAGCATCTTCATCACTTGGCCGCCCCGTGCGTCGCCATGCCGTGGGATGCGTCTACTTCACTCGGCCGCCCCACGCGTCGCCACTTGGTTGGTCACCTCATCACCACTCGGCCGTCCCGCGCGTTGCCATCGGTTGGTCACCTCATCACCACTCGGTCACCCCGCGACACAGTTTTTACAATCTCATAAATGATTGTTACTCTTTTTTTATATGCTCTAAATCCCCCAGTGGGTGACTTAGTTGCGAATCCGTCTCGCCTAAGTTTCAAAAAATCCTGCCGACTGGAGAGTAACCCTCCCACTCGGGGGCTTAGCTGCAGTCCAATACTCGCCTAAGTTTCAAAAAATCCTACCGAGTGGAGAGCAACCCTCCCACTCTGGGGCTTAGCTGCAGTCCAGTACTCGCCTAAGTTTCAAAAAATCCTACCGAGTGGAGAGTAACCCTCCCACTCGGGGGCTTAGCTGCAGTCCAGTACTCGCCTAAGTTTCAAAAAATCCTACCGAGTGGAGAGCAACCCTCCCACTCGG
>NC_041389.1:463311282-463312813 GCF_002162155.2 Triticum dicoccoides | reverse complement strand
GCGTCGCCACTCGGTTGGTCACCTCCTCCCCACTCGGCCGCTCCATGCGTCGCCTCTCGGTTGGTCACCTCATAACCACTCGGCCACCCCGCGCATTGCCATCGGTTGGTCACCTCATCACCACTCGGTCGCCCCGTGCGTCGCCACTCGGTTGGTCACCTCATCACCACTCGGCCGCCCCGCACGTTGCCATCGGTTGGTCACCTCATCATCACTCGACCACCCCGCGCACCTTCAGACAGCTAAGTCATTTTAATTATGTTAATTTCATCTTCTCTAGTATTCCGTAATTCACACATCACGTTCACTCGGACGCCACGCCACCGAGTGTACCTCTATGCTCGGTTGCTTATTTTCACATACTTGCTTAGTACTGGTTATGTGACTCCCAAGTCCAATTTCCATTTTTTTGCATACATCATTCACGAACACCATGTGTCGTTCTTCATTTTGAGTTTGCATCGGTCCTCCGGGGCTGCAACTCAGTCGAAACACTACACTTCTGTTTTATCTGAGCCAATATTCCAATGAGTTCAGTCGGGTCCGTCGCTTCATCAAGTTCGAACGGATCCTTCGCTCTTTCAGACTCTTGATCGTTAATCAGCAAGCCCCTTGCACTCCCAGCGGGTGTCTATGGCTGTTATTCACACAAATCATTTCAAGCACACATCAAATTTCCTCTAGAAATTATCTCATTGGCTTGTGACATTATTTACACAAGTTACGCGATCACTCACTGGCCCTATGTGCCAACTTCATCGCTGCTCGCACTCGGTCACCATACCGGTCCCAGCGCACCACAACACCGACCTTGTTGCTCTGTTGACTTCAAACACATCCGGCCAACCCCTCTGTGGAACTCTCTTCATCGTATCAATGATATAAACCTCGTCGAGCATGAGACAGATAAGTCTCTTTCATAATTAAACTTCACACTTCACTCTTTTGCAAGTTTGCCTCTTTCGAGCATCACTCGGAAGCTTCTCCTCATCTTTACCCAAGTCCGACTCGATGAATTGCCAATCATCCATTCAAAACTATATTTCTCATATTCCGACATGTCCGTTGTCGAAGCCTGTAGTATGCTCGGGGGCTACGCCGCACTCGGGGGCTGCATCTCATTTGGAATGACACTCTCCTAAGTGGTCGAGTACTTCATCACCAATCAAACCCTTCACTTCAACAAGTACATTCGATCTGTCACTTTGACAAATTTCATAATCACCCAGACACTCTGCATGCCATCTTCGTTCCTACTCAAATTCAGTTGTCGCACCGGTCTTGTTGCGCCACAACCACACTACACCGACCTTGTCGCTACATCAGCTTCGAAAGCATCTGGCTAACTCCTTCAAGGACCATTTTTGCCACTTGGCTGGGCACTTAGTCCTTCACTCGTCCACCTAGCATAGCATCACTCGGTTGTGCACATCTTCACGCCTCGACCATCCCGCGTGTCGCCACTCGGTTGTGCACGTCTTCACCCCTCGACCGCCCCGCGCGTCACCACTCGGTTGTGCGCGTCTTCACC
>NC_041389.1:463257942-463310566 GCF_002162155.2 Triticum dicoccoides | reverse complement strand
CCACTCGGCCTGGTGAAGACGCCACTCGGTTGTGCGCGTCTTCACCACTCGGCCGCCCCGCGCATCACCACTCGGTTGTGCGCGTCTTCACCACTCGGCCGCCCCGCGCGTCGCCACTCGGTTGTGCATGTCTTCACCACTCGGCCGCCCCGCACGTCGCCACTCGTTTCTGCACGTCTTCACCACTCGGCCGTCCCGCGTGTCGCCACTCGGTTTTGCACCTCATAACCACTCAGCCGTCCCGCGCGTCGCCACTCGGTTATACACGTCCTCGCCCCTCGGCCGCCCCGCGCGTCACCATCAGTTGGACATGTCCTCACCTTTACACCCCCAACATGGGAACGACTAGGTTACTCATATGATCAAACCTCATATCACATTCTGTAGCGAGCTTACCTCTTTCGAGCATCACTTGGGGGCTACCTCCAGATCACTCAAGTACTACTCGACTTCTGAGTCGAGGAGAAACAAGCTAGACCAATACCAGATCCTCAAGTACTACTTGACCTCCGAGTCGGAGAGGAACAAGTTCGACTGGTACCAGCTAAGAAGATTTTTAGTTTTCCCAGACCTCCTCCGACTGCCTGCAGTAGACGGCGGTCTCGGGGACTACACCCAATGGGTGCACTCAGCTTGCCCCCACTAGAGTAATCTCCACTCGGTACGGCCTGACCAGTCCGAGTGACGAACCACAAAAAAAACAGGCTCTAAGACTCCCGCCGACTGTTGGTATCCACTCGGAACGGTCCGCCCGGTCCGAGTGACGGCCAAACAAAAACAAAAATACAGGCTCTAAGACTCCCGCCGACTGCCCGCAGTCGACGGCGGTCTCGGGGACTACACCCAGTGGGTGCACTCAGCGTGCCCCCACTGGAATGGTATCCACTCGAAATGGTCCGCCCGGTCCGAGTTACGGCCAAACAAGAAAAAAAAAGACACGTTCCAGGCGTGAAGAAATTCCGAGTAATCAATTACTCGATGCAGGACCAGCTCCAAATCACTCCAAAAAAAATTGCTATAAGATGAGTTCAACGCTCCTCCGTGGACCCGATTGAGCTCATTTCACTCGGACACCGTGCAATCTGGAATCTGTTAAGGAAACACTGGAGATAAGACCACCGGGTGACCAGAGGAAGTTCATAAGTGCCTCCGTAGCACTCGACTCATCTGGGAATTCACCTCGACACGACCCGCTCAACCTCGACCAATTCGGGGGCTAATGACGAGGACATGTATTAGGGGTAGGGTAGCAGGCGTGACCTAAAGACCCTACCCATGGACACCATACACTTTGTACTGGGCCCCTGGGCCAGATCGCCGTCCAGACGTATTGCAACTTGAAAGTCACTCGGACGGTACCAACCACTCGGAGCACAACACTCCACTCGACGAGCTCATTCCACTCGGCAGTGTAACTCACTCGGATATGTGAAGACCAATAGTCAGCATGATGGTTTTGTAGTGGGAAAGTATTATGGCATTGACGCTCCACTTTGTAACATAGGAGGTGACGGGGTGGCGCACTCTATATAAGCCACCCCCCACCACTAGACGAGGGGACGCTCTGGCTTCCACCTCTCTCTCTCTCTTTACACCATTAGTCTCAGGACTTAGCTCAGGCATGGGGATCCGTTCCTCTCTCTCACACATACATTGTAATCTCCAGATATATACTTAGATAAAAGAAAGCCTCTCTGGAGCACAAGATGTAGGGTTGTTATCTCCACCGTGAGAGGCCCGAACTCGCTAAAACCAACGTGTCACCCATATGCATCTCAATAGATCATGCTCCGTTACCCTACACCTTATTATTGTCGGAATCGTTCCCACGACAACGAGTGTCAAGGCAGCCCGCTGATACGTCTCTGTCCTATCTATAATTTTTGGTTGTTCCATGCCAATATTCTTCAACTTTTATATACTTTTGGCAACATTTTATACTATTTTTTGGGACTAACATATTGATCTAGTGCCTAGTGCCAGTTCCTGTCTATTGCATGTTTTATGTTTCGCGGAAACCCCATATCAAAGGGAGTCCAAACGGGATAAAATCGGAAGGAGAATTATTTTGGAATATTTGTGATTTTTGGGAGGAAGAATCAACGTGAGACGATGCCTGAGGTGGCCACGAGACAGGGGCCCACGACCACTCCAGGTGGGCGCCCCCCACCCTCCCAGGCCCCTCGTAAGGCGGTTGATGCCCTTCTTTGGCCGCAAGAAAGCTAATTTTTGGAAAATGATCCAGACGAAGGTTTCAATCCAATCAGGGTTGCGGATCTCCAGATATAAAGGAAACAGTGCCAGGGCAAAATTCCAAAACGCAGAAACAGAGAGATAGATCCAATCTCGGAGGGGCTCTCGCCCCTCCCAAGCCATGGGAGCCAAGGGCCAGAGGGGAAACCCTTCTCCCATCTAGGGAGAAGGTCAAGGAAGAAGAAGAAGAAGGGGGGCTCTCTCCCCCTTGCTTCCGGTGGCGCAGGAATGCTGCTGGGGGCCATCATCATCACCGCGATCTTCACCAACACCTCTGCCATCTTCACCAACATCTCCATCACCTTCCCCCATCTATATTCAGCAGTCCACTCTCCCGCAACCCGCTGTACCCTCTACTTGTACATGGTGCTTTATGCTTCATATTATTATCCAATGATGTGTTGCCATCCTATGATGTCTGAGTAGATTTCCATTGTCCTATCGGTGATTAATGAATTGCTACGATTGGTTTGAGTTGCATGTTTTATTGTTGGTGCTGTCCTATGGTGCCCTCCGTATCGTGCAAGCGTGAGGGATTCCCGCTGTAGGGTTTGCAATATGTTTATGATTTTCTTATGGTGGGTGGCATGAGTGACAGAAGCACAGACCCGAGTAAGTAGGTTGTTTGCGTATGGGATAAAGGGGACTTGATACTTTAATGCTATGGTTGGGTTTTACCTTAATGATCTTTAGTAGTTGCGGATGCTTGCTAGAGTTCCAATCATAAGTGCACATGATCCAAGAAGAGAAAGTATGTTAGCTTATGCCTCTCCCTCAAATAGATTTTCAATAGTGATTATCGGTCTAGTAGCATAGTCAATTGCTTAGGGAAAATTTTACAACTCCTACCACCACTTTTCCACACTCGTTATATTTACTTTATTGCTTCTTTATCTAAACAGCCCCTAGTTTATATTTACGTGTTCTTTATTATCTTCCAAACCTATCCTATCACACCTACAAAGTACTTCTAGTTTCATACTTGTTCTAGGTAAAGCGAATGTCAAGAGTGCCTAGAGTCGTATCAGTGGCCGATAGGACTTGAGAGAGTATTTGTTCTACCTTTAGCTCCTCGTTGGGTTCGACACTCTTACTTATGGGAAGAGGCTACAACTATCCCGTATACTTGCGGGTCATTAAGACCTTTTTCTGGCGCTGTTGCCGGGGAGTCATAGCGTGGGGTGAATATTCTCGTGTGTGCTTGTTTGCTTTATCACTAAGTAATTTTTATTTGCTGTTACAAGTTGTTCTCTATCTTTAGTTATGGATATGGAACATGAAATACCAAAAATATTAGGTGTACTTGCTACTCATGGAGATGGGTTGACTCCTAAAACCCTCAATTCTCATTATGTGAAAGATATTATGTACTACTTTGATAATCCGGAGAAAACCCCATTCAACTTTATAATGGGAGACACGTTGGATCAACGTGAATACTTTAGGGATTATCTCTTGACACAAAAAGGGAAAGTATTATGGGATCAAATTAATATGTTGCGTTGGTATGCTCGGGATCTATGCTTGAGATATGATTATAATTGTTGCTCTAGGATGAAGGCTCCACACCTTCCCTTTTCATGCAAATTTAATGATAATGAAACTTTAGCTTCTTATGCTAGAGGTATATATGATTACTATGATGTTGAATAAATTGAAGAATTTGTTGCTTTTAAGGCTGCTTATGAAATTGAATCTTTGTTTGAAAAGTATGAAGCTTTAGATGATGATGTTTATAGGCCTGAAAATTATTCTATATTGAAATATTGCTATGAAAATTATGAATACAATTACAATATTAATGCACTTATTGAGAAAGTCTCCGCTGTCCAAGAAGAGACTAATATTTTGCAGGAAGCTATGGAGGAAGAAATTGATGAAACGATGAGCTCATTGGATGAAAAAGATGATGAGGAGAGCGAAGAACGAAAGGAGGAAGAGTGGATTGATCACTCGTGCCCACCTTCTAATGAGAGTAACTCTTCAACTCATACATTGTTTAATTCCCCTTCGTGCTTACTGAAGGATGATTGCTATGATGATTGCTATGATCCCTTGAATTTGTTTGAAATATCCCTTTTTGATGATGCTTGCTATGCTTGTGGCCAAGATGCCAATATGAATTATGCTTATGGAGATGAACTTGCTATAGTTCCTTATGTTAAACATGAAATTGTTGCTATTGCACCCACGCATGGTAGGTCTATTATCTTTTTGAATTCTCCCGACTACACTATATCAGAGATGTAATATGCATGTGCTTGCTGCTCCCACTTGCAATTATTATGAGAGAGGAACTACATCTCCGCCTCTTTATGTTTCCCATACGATGAAATTGCAAGAAACTGTTTATATTATGCATTAGCCTTTACTTGGTGTGCATGAATTATTCTTTTATGACATGCCGATGCATAGGAAGAGAGGTAGACTTCGTTGTTGCATGATATATGTTACTTTGTGCTCACTAATAAATTACAAATCATTGTTAATTAAAATTGGCTTTGATATACCTTGGGATCTGGGTGGATCCATTACTTGAGCACTAAATGCCTAGCTTAATGGCTTCAAAGAAAGCGCTGCCAGGGAGACAACCCGGAAGTTTTAGAGAGTCATTTATTTCTTTTGAGTGATTTTATATAGTTTAAAAACAAAAAAATAAAGAGGGGAACGTAAAACCTTTTCAAAAAGGAAAGTGAAAGTGAGAAAGACAAGCATTGTTGAAGTGGGAGAGCTCCTTGAACTTTGTTCATGCTCACGGAAACTTTGTGAATCTTAATTATAGAAACTTTTCAGCAAAAATAATTATCCCCTTGTACAATTCCATTGTATTATAAAAATAATGTACCAAGGTTTGCCTTTAGTATGTTTACAATGCTTGTTGGTTTGTATGGTGCAGGACAGAAACTTTGGCTCTAGTGCGCGATTTTACATTTTTAACTCGAACGTCAATTGGTTCTGATTCCTTTTGCACTATCTTTCTATACAACTTGTTTGTTTTTCCTAATTTTTGTATAATTTTTGGGATACCAGAAGTATGGTGAATGTTAAGATTTATACAGACTATTCTGTTTTTGATGCATAGTTTACTTATTTTGATGAAACTATCAATTTATATTAGTGGATTAAGCCATGAAAAAGTTATATTACAGTAGACACACTGCAAAAATAAAATATGAATTGGTTTGCTACAGTACTTAAAGTGGTTATTTGCTTTATTATACTAACGGATCTTACCGAGTTTTCTGTTGAAGTTTTGCGTGGATGAAGTGTCTAATCGAGGAGGTCTCGATATGAGGAAAAGAAAGAGAGGCAAGAGCTCAAGCTTGGGGATTCCCGAGGCACCCCAAGTAAATATTCAAGGAGACTCAAGCATCTAAGCTTGGGGATGCCCCATAAGGCATCCCCTCTTTCTTCAACAAGTATCGGTATGTTTTCGGATTCGTTTCGTTCATGCATTATGTGCAAGTCTTGGAGCTTCTTTTGCATTTAGTTTTCATTTTTCTTTTATGCACCATGCTGGTATGAGATAGTCCTTGGTTGATTTATAGAATGATCATTGCACTTCACTTAAATCTTTTGAGTGTGGCTTTATAGAATGCTTCATGTGCTTCACTTATATTCACTAGTAGGGAAAACCCTAGTAGTAGCGCGGGTTTTAAGCCCACTAGTAGCGCGCGCTGCCGCGCTACTATTAAGGCAATACAGCTATTACTTAGCAGTAGCGCGTGTGACACGCGCTACTGTTAAGACACATAGCGACATCGCTTCTTCTATCCCGCGCTGCTGCTAATCTGGCTAGTTGCAGCGTCTTTACTAACAATCTTTACTAGTATTCTTTTTTTCTTCTTTTTTAGTGTATTTATCTGCCGTTATACAAATTTTGGTATAGTACCAATTATGAGGTTTATATCATTATGTCCATAACAATGTGTCAAATGAAGGTGGATTAGGTTCAAGTGGAGGCAATATGTGGCACATATCAAAAGTATACTACTGATCCAAACTTGATCTAGTTTGGACTAGTAGTACTTTCGATGTGCATCACATGTTGCCTCCACTTGAATCTAATCCGCCAACACAAGCTATTTAATCATCATCATAGTCATTACCACAAACAGTATTTATTTAATCACCACTAACACTAGCTAATAATAATCATCATAGTCATTACCACCAACACTAGCTATTTTATCATCATAGTAATAGTGTAGCACATCATCATGTTCAAACTCATTTCTAGCTAGCTAATCACTCATGCTGCTCTCTCTTAGGTAAAATAACATAAAACATGTATAGCTCTCCTCCTTCATCAAGTTGGAGCATGCAGATGAACCTGTCTCCTAATTGTGGGTAGCGCATCTGTTTGCTGCCCCCTAGTACTTCTCTGCACTCCCCCATCACATATTTGGTCCAGTCTTGCACTATTAAGCATCCATCGCTAATCTTGAATGCACTAAAGTAATCTGTAGGATATCTTGGCCGTAAGCTAATAATACTCATGGTACCTTTAGTCTCGAGCCCATAAGGCACAACATTCATCGGGAGTCCCTGTTGAAGAACATCGTATGGTAACATACTTAGCAATGAAGTTTAGCTTCAAAAATAATGTATGGAAAAGATGCACTGAGGACAAATAGTAAAAATCTTACCATCCTTCCTAAATAGATGTGACCGTAGTTCATTACGAACACTATCGGTCGCACATTTTCAGTATTAACATTTCTAAATGCAGGAAGAAAATTTGTCTTGACAGTATCAAGATCCGCAAGCCATGAAACATAATGATTGAGCTCCTCGTAGTTGAGTTCAGCCCCGACACAGTAGTAGGTCCTGTCTACCAAGCACTGGACATGTTTGCTTGCACCGAAATAAGCTGACAATACAAATTAGTTGTCAACTATTTTTGAATAAACAATATCAAAGACATAAATATGGTTGAGAAACTTACATAATGGTATAACTGGAGGCGTCAGCACATCGACCCAGATGTCGGTATTACCTTCAATATCATCTTCCAAACGAATATCAAAGGTGATAACCATATCATGCTCAAATGCATAAGTCTTGCATAGTGTTCGCCATGTTTTGCTTCCAAAATAGGTGTAGTCGTCTGAATTGTATAATTTTGCGTTGAAAATATAACCATGCTCGGTCTTCAAGTAAACTTTCTTTACCTCCATAGTACGACTGAAACCTATCTTATCCAACACAAAAACTCTTGCATGGTAGGGGATATGCTAGTAGAATAGTAAAAATAAATAAATTATAAGTTGAAGCAAATGAAGCAGATGTCATGCTTAATTACGAAAAAAACTTGTCGTTGTAACTTATTGTATCCACTTCGAAGTTCTAGTCGAACTTGATGCTGAAGCGCCTATCATCATCTAGGAAGAGTCCGTCGCACAGGCCGCACTCGTCTTTGCAGTATTTGCAAGTACCGAAATCCTTTTCATCGTCAGACATTTCCTATGTTCATAGTTGAAACATTAATTGAAAATCGATCGAAGACAACTACCAGGATACTCAACACACAAATCTGGGGCACTCGATATTTCCTGTATATTCTGTCACAAGTCATGCCAAAATTCACGGAAAAATCCGGCATGACCTTTGCTAAATAGGACATATCGAGCGCCAGAAATTTGCCAGAACGGAAATGAATCAACACTCTGGCAAAACATAGGCCACTCAGAGGTGTAACCTGCAAACATGACCGGCCACTTGGGCAAGCACATATCCTATTTGAGCAACACAAGATATACAACAAGTTCTTACTAACTAGCTCTATTAATTCAACTAGTTCTTATTAAAAATAAAATTACTATAAATAAAAATAAACTAGTACCTAATTAGTACCTAGTTCTTACTAACTAATTAGTACCTAGGACCTATAAATAATTTTTTACTCGTTTTATGATTCATCTTAGAAATTTGATTCATTTCCACTCTTACATGAACCCTAACTAATTTGAGCCGCATCCGCATCCGATTCGTTTCCACCCTTACATGAACCCTAACTAATTTGATGCAACTAAAATATGAAGAAACCCTAGGCAGAGGTAGTGGAGAGGGAGGAGAAGGTGTGCTCACCTCGGGTGACTGCGACAAGGGAGGGGCAGGCGGCGTCAAGGTCGGGGTCGGGGCTCGGGCACGCGTCAGAGGGCGGCGTCGAGGTCGGGGGCGGGGGCGGCGTTAAGGTCAGGGGCAGGGGCGGCGTTGAATCCGGGGTCGGGGGCAGCATAGAGGGTGTGCGTAGAGTGCGCGGCGGCCGACGGGCAACGGCGGCGGCGAGAGCGCGCGGAGGAGTTGAATTTGGGGAAGTGGCCGTGGGGAAGGACGAACCCGCGGTTAAGTAAGAAGTAGCAGTAGCGCGTTAGGGAAAGCGCGCTACTGCTACATTAGCTACAGCGCGTTCTGTGATACACGCTCCTGCGATTCCTTTCTCTTTTTTCCCTTTTCATTTATTTTTCTTCACATTTTATCTTTCTCCTTTCACCTTATTCTATTTCTTTCATTTTCAATTACCTTTCTGTCTGCTTTCCATTTAATTTTGGATCCTTTAGGAGTAGCGAGTTTAGACAAACCGCGCTGCTACAAAGAAATTAGCGGTAGCGCTGTTCTCTGTAGATCGCTGAATATGATATGTTTGATTCCTTGCAATAGTTTTGCGATATAAAGATGGTGATATTAGAGTCATGCTAGTGGGTGGTTCTGGATTGTAGGGACACTTGTGTTGAGGTTTGCAAGTCCCGTAGCATGCACGTATGGTAACCGTTGTGTGGCAAATTTGAAGCATGGGGTGTTTCTTTGATTGTCTTCCTTATGAGTGGCGTTCGGGGACGAGCGATGGTCTTTTCCTACCAATCTATCCCCCTAGGGGCATGCATAGTAGTACTTTGCTTCGAGGGCTAATAAACTTTTGCAATAAGTATATGAGTTCTTTATGACTAATGTGAGTCCATGGATTATACGCACTTTTACCTTTCCATCATTGCTATCCTCCTTGGTACCGTGCATTGCCCTTTTTCACCTCAAGAGTTGGTGCAAACTTCGCCGGTGCATCCAAACCCCGTGATATGATACACTCTATCACACATAAGCTTCATCAATCTTCCTCAAAACAGCCACCATACCTACCTATCATGGCATTTCCATAGCCATTGTGAGATATATTGCCATGCAACTTCCATCATCATCATATACATGACTTGAGCATTCATTGTCATATTGCTTTGCATGATCGTAAGATAGCTAGCGTGGCTTGTCCGTTTTTTGATGTCATTGCTACGCTAGATCATTGCACATCCCGGTACACTGCTGGAGGCATTCATATAGAGTCATATCTTTGTTCTAGTATTGAGTTGTAAGTAAATAAAAGTGTGATGATCATCATTATAGAGCATTGCCCCATGAAAAAAAAGAAAAAAAAGAAAAAAAGGAAAGGCCAAAGAAGCCGAAATAAAAAAGGGGGCCAAAGAAGCCTACCCAAAAAGAAAAAAAAAGAAAAAAAAGAAAAAAAGGAAAAAGAAAAGGGGCAATGTTAGTATCCTTTTTCCACACTTGTGCTTCAGAGTAGCACCATGTTCTTCATATAGAGGGTCTCCTATGTTATCACTTTCATATACTAGTGGGAATTTTCATTATAGAACTTGGCTTGTATATTCCAACGATGGGCTTCATCAAATGCCCTAGGTCTTCATGAGCAAGCAAGTTGGATGCACACCCACTTAGTTTCTTTTTGTTGAGATTTCATACACTTATAGCTCTTAGTGCATCCGTTGCATGGCAATCCCTACTCCTCACATTGATATCAATTGATGGGCATCTCCATAGCCCGTTGATTAGCCGCGTCGATATGAGACTTTATCCTTTTTTGTATTCTCCACATAACCTCCATCATTATATTCTATTCCACCTATAGTGCTATATCCATGGCTTGCGCTCATGTATTGCGTGAGGGTTGAAAAAACTGAAGCACGTTAAAAAGTATGAACCAATTGCTCAACTTGTCATTGGGGTTGTGCATGATGGGAGCATTTTGTGTGACGAAAATGAAGCATGGCCAAACTATATGATTTTGTAGGGATAAGCTTGATTTGGCCTTGTTGTTTTGAAAAGACATGATTGCTTTATTAGTACGCTCGAAGTATTATTATTTTTTATGTCAAATGATAGACTATTGCTTTGAATCACTTGTGTCTTAATATTCATGCAATGATTAGACATATGATCAAGATTATGCTAGGTAGCATTCCACATCAAAAATTATCTTTTTTATCGTTTACCTACTCGAGGACGAGCAGGAATTAAGCTTGGGGATGTTGATATGTCTCAGTCGTATCTATAATTTTTGATTGTTCCATGCCAATATTCTTCAACTTTCATATACTTTTGGCAACTTTTTATACTATTTTTTGGGACTAACATATTGATCCAGTGCCCAGTGCCAGTTCCTGTCTGTTGCATGTTTTATGTTTCGCAGAAACCACATATCAAACGGAGTCCAAACGGGATAAAAACGGACGGAGAATTATTTTGGAATATTTGTGATTTTTGGGAGGAAGAATCAACAAGAGACGATGCCCGAGGTGGCCACGAGATAGGGGCCCACGGCCACTCCAGGTGGGCGCGCCCCCCACCCTCCTGGGCCCCTCGTAAGGCTATTGATGCCCTTCTTTGGCCGTAAGAAAGCTAATTTTTGGCAAATGATCTGGGCGAAGGTTTCAATCCAATCGGAGTTATGGATCTCCAGTTATAAAGGAAACGGTGCCAGTGCAGAATTCCAGAATACAGAAACAGAGAGATAGATCCAATCTCGGAAGGGCTCTCGCCCCTCCCAAGCCATGTGAAAGATCGTGGATGTCGCCTAGAGGGGGGTGGTGATAGGCGCTTTAAAATAATTACGGTTTAGGCTTGAACAAATGCGGAATAAACCTAGCGGTTAATTTGTCAAGCACAAAACCTAAAACAACTAGGCTCACCTATGTGCACCAGCAACTTATGCTAAGCAAGATAAGTAACTATGTGATAGCAAGATATATGAAAAAGAACAATATGGCTATCACAAAGTAAAGTGCATAAGTAAAGGGCTCGGGTAAGAGATAACCGAGGCACGCAGAGACGACGATGTATCCCGAAGTTCACACCCTTGTGGATGCTAATCTCCGTTTGGAGCAGTGTGGAGGCACAATGCTCCCCAAGAAGCCACTAGGGCCACCGTACTCTCCTCACGCCCTCGCACAATGCAAGATGCCGTGATTCCACTAAGGGACCCTTGAGGGCGGTCACCGAACCCGTACAAATGGCGACCCTTGGGGGCGGTCACCGAACCCGTACACTTTGGCAACCCTTGGGGGCGGTCACCGGTACCCGTCAAATTGCTCGGGGCGATTTCCACAACCTAATTGGAGACCCCGACGCTTTCCCGGAGCTTTACACCACAATGATTGAGCTCCAAGCACCACCAACCGTCTAGGGCGCCAAAGCACACAAGAGGAACAAGCTCAAGGGCACCAAGCACCGAAGAGTAATAAGCTTCTCAACTTGAAACTTCCACGTATCACCGTGGAGAACTCAAACCGATGCACCAAATGCAATGGCAAGGGCACACGGAGTGCCCAAGTCCTTCTCTCCCAAATCCCACCGAAGCAACTAATGCTAGGGAGGAAAATGAGAGGAATAACAAGAAGGAGAACATCAAGAACTCCAAGATCTAGATCCAAGGGGTTCCCCTCACATAGAGGAGAAAGTGATTGGTGGAAACGTGGATCTAAATCTCCTCTCTCTTTTCCCTCAAAAACTAGCAAGAATCCATGGAGGGATTGAGAGATAGCAAGCTCGGAGAAGGTCAACAATGGGGGAAGAACACGAGCTCAAAGGATAAGGTTCAATGGGGAAGAAGACACCCTTTTATAGGTGGGAAAAAAATCCAACCGTTATGCTCACAGCCCGTACAGAGCGGTACTACCGCTCAAAGGAGCGGTACTACCGCTAGGGCGGTAGTACCCCTTTGAAAAACAACAGCAAGGAGGCAAAAGGCCAGTAGAACCGCTAGAGCGGTACTACCGCTCATCCTCACGGTACTACCGCTCGACCTCACGATACTACCGCAAACGGTAGCGGTACTACTGCTTGCGAGCGGTACTAAAAAAAATACTTTTGTGCCTACTTCCGCTGAGCAAAACACGAGATTTTGGTCCGGAGTGGTACTACCGCTTAGGAGCCGCGGTAGTACTGCTCCGGAGCAGTAGTACCGCTCAGGAGCCACGGTAGTACCGCTCTGGAGCGGTAGTAAAATATTACATCCGCTCTAGTCGCGGTAGTACCGTTGCAGCCTTTACCAAAACAACCACAACTTTTGCAAACGGACTCCGAATTCAACGAAACCAAGTTTGTTGGAAAGCTAACGACATGGGCTAACACAATATTGATAGAAATATCAAGAATAAGCAAATGAGAAAAGTCTCATAAGAAAAAGGTGAGAACCCCTCCTCGGATAAGACCAGTAAAACCTCCAACACTGAAAACATCATAGAAGACGCATGCGAACTCCGTTTTCGATGAACTCAAGCTTGTCATCAAGATGACCATAAGCTCTAAGACTCACAAAGATAACCAAACAATAACCAAGAAACATGATGCAAGGATGCAATGGTTTGAGCTCTTTACTAACGATACGATCAAGCTACCAACTTGAGAGCCCCCCTTGATAGTATGGCAAAGGATCCTATAACTAGGTCTCCCAACTACCACCACGAGACCGGTAAAATAGAAAACCTATCAAGGGCAAACCTTTGCCTTGCACATGGTCCACTTTAGCTAGATGAAGGCGATCTTGACTCGCTCAAGTTGGACCACCTTTCTTGATTGCGTTGGCTCGATGAAGACTAGATGATTGCTCCCCCATAGTCCACTATGGGTGAGCCACTCTTAGGCACATCTTCACAAGTCCATTGACACCACAATGAATGTCAAGATTCAAGCACTTGATCTCTTTGTGATGCTCCACTTGAATTTGCACACGACAATCTTGATGACGATCACCACTTGATGTCATCCTTTCCATGGGTTGTATGATATCTGCCTCTTGACGCAAGCCCATGGACACGTACCTAACCCCACATAGAACTCTCACACAGACCATGGGTTAGTACACAAAGTGCAACGGACAATGCTTACCATGCCATGGGATCACTTGATCCCTCTCAGTACATCTTCTACGCTTTGTAAGTTGATCAACTTGATTCACTCTTGACTTAGTCTTGATCAACCTTGAATCTTTCCAACTCTCTTCATTTGGATGATGTCTTGAAGGTAAACATGAATGATCACACAATCTTCTTCTTCAAGACATGCTTGCAATAACACTCACATGACCAATCTTTGGATAATTCCTTAATAGCACATTGGTCAACTCATAAACTCCTCGAAACCAACACATGGACTTCAAGAAAAACCTATGGACAAATCCTTCAAATATAACTCAAGACAACCATTAGTCCATAGAGATTGTCATCAATTACCAAAACCAAACATGGGGGCACCGCATGTTCTTACAATCTCCCCCATTTTGGTAATTGATGACAATCACTTACAAGAGAGTTTATACAAGGAATTATGCATCACCATGCAATGCAACAACAAATGATGCATGAGAATGAGATGCAAAAGCTTAGGAACCAAAACCAAAGCAAGGAGAATACTCAGACGACTTCTCCACAAAACTCTCTGAAACTTCTCCCCCATTGGCATCGATTGCCAAAATGGGCGAAAAGCTTAGAAGGCAATATAAATTGTGGTCCTCTAGAAATTGTGTATTTCTCAACAAGAGAGTGGAATGCAATACACATATCCAACTGTAAGTACTTGGAGGAAGACAAACTATATTGAGGCCCAAAGATTGCAACAGAAAGATAGGCCACAAAGACATAACAAAGAGAGACACAAGCAATCAAAAGATACCAATTGAAGCAACTTGACCAATAATCCTACGAGCCACAAGAAAAGATAAGAAAAGTGCAAAGGAGTGTTCTAAAGAAATTAGAGAAGCTCCCCATTATTTCTGCACAGATAAGAGCATTTGTATTTGAATACAAAGTGCACAAAATAGGATCATAGCTCCCCCAAAATCAATAGAAACTCACATCCAGTGCAAGTGAGCAAATAGGAAACAAAGCCTAGCGCTTGCAACAAGCACATGGTTGAGAAACATGTAAGAGAGCAACTTAAGAAAAGGCTGAACCAAAAATGATGTGTGTGAGTCATGGTGAAGCACTTGAGAAAACTAAAATTAGGATGAGCATTAAGCAACAACATAGTCTTGAAAGAATGAGGCGCACGGTGCAAGGCCTATCATTCCCACACACAACTGGCAAATGGGTTCACAAGCTTACTAATAAGCAAATAGAGAACCTATGCTTGTGACAACGCGTGGTGAAGATAGACGAAGAGAGGCTCATCAAGACGAGGGATACCAAGCCTCGTAAAGATAAGTAAGAGGAAAATAATCTTCACCACACAAGAGTGCATTAAGATGCAACGATAGAGGACACGCACTCAAGGCAAAAGCTTTCACGGAGCCACCAAAGAAATAACATAAGAAAGACAAGGTGGACATGAAAGAAAGGATATGATCTAGCTATGCAACTTCTCTCAAGTGTATAAGATTCTAGGTAGACGAAATCATGAAGATATATCTACAAAGAAGGATGTATACCCGGAATAGTTACAACACGAAGGAACAAGATATCCAAAAGGAAGTCATAGATATACCAATAAGATATTTGCTTGGAAGCATAGCACATGGCTAGATACAGTCTTATTGGATATAGATGAATTCCTACCACACAACCATCAAAGACATCACAACTAGCAACATGAGATCATTGTTGAGATGCTTTGAGAAAGGAAACAAGTATCACAAGAACTAGTGAAACACATGCCATGATACAACCTACACAAGGTTGATGCAATAAATGTGTGCATGAAGTAGATAAAGATACTTGTTATCGAGATATCATTGGAAGGATGTAGTAGATACCCATTGAAGGTAGATAGTAGTTCATTGATCATCCTAGCTTGACTCCAAAATGCACATGGTGACAACACCTTCCTTGTGAGTGAGCCGAGCATCCAATGAATCTCCAAATGTTCCTCGAAGAACAACACACACTAAACGGTACCCAAACTCATCGGGACCAAATAGTTAGAAACACCAATACATAGGACAAACTCCACATAAATATGTGCATATAGATTTGAAAAAGAATTTCATGCACATCTCATACAAATTGAGACTAGGTGGAGTTTCCCCTATATATTGAGTCAAAGAAAGAAAGCATGCCATAAAACATACATGAAGTAAATATGCATGCTCAAGACTTTCAAGAACTAAAACCAAAACAAAATGAAATGCCAAGAGAAAAGGATACCAAATAGATAAATAATCACTTGGAAGATATCATTAAAGATACAACAAGGAGTGAGATATCCATTGATACACACTAAAATAAAAGATGTCAAACTCCCAAAGAGAGGATGGTTCCAAACAAACCAAGCTCTCAACAAAGTTTCATGATGGCACAAAGTACGAAAAAGAAATGGCTTGCCTTCCACCTACACACTTGATAAGGATCACAAGAAGAGTGTTCTAGAGAAAATAGGATAGCTCCCCCACGAGTTGTGCATTATATAGGGAATTTGTATTTGAATACAAAATGCACAAGGTGGGATCACCACTTTCACTATATCTAGAAAACCCTAGACAAGAACAAGAAATAAACAAGATCCACAAGTGGTATGGAAGACAATGGGAGTTGACACAAACCTTGGCAAGCGAAAAGGCAAATAAAAACAAAAGCTAATGTAAAGATGACCAATAAATTCTACCACACAAAAGTGACTACCAATTATCAAAAGACAAGAAGTATTTGGAAATAATTCCCGGTGGTAGATAACAAGGATATCCGAAATCATCTTCACACCAAACACAAGAAAATTGCAACTTGTAGAGCTAACATGCCACCTAGGAACAAGATAATCTACAATATCAATTCTAGGTGACAATATCTCAAATGTACACATTTTCTAGGCTTGTAATATGCACTTAGCATATTACTCCCCCATAATGTGATACCAATAAGAACTTAACAAGAGGCAATAAGAGGACCCAACAAGAGATAATCAATGGAATTTTGAGAATTTGAATTTCTCATGAGAGATATACCACCTAGCGACTAGATAATCTTGTAATATCAATACTAGATGGTATTCCTCATGTACACACATTTATAAGATTGTGAGGTGCACAAAGCACATCACTCCCCCAAAATTGGATGTTCCATTAATCTCTCACACGAGCCAACTAGGATACAAACAAGAAGCAAAAAGGCTCAAAACACGGCACACACGTACATGATGTGCAAACCATCACACACAGTTGGAAGCACAACATATACAAACACATGCAAGGAACAAAATGAAAACATGCAAGGGGGGAAGTAACTTTCAATGTAAACAATTTAAGTACAAGTTACCGCAAGGAGGCACATTGGATATAAGATAGAAACTTGATAATCCAATTGACTTGGCTTGAGACAATAAGAATGATGAAGTCCCCTTAATTCTTCATAATGTAGCCAAGTCTCCAATGCCCTCCATCAACACCTATTGATCAAGTTTGAGTTTGGTGGTCCCCAACCAAGTTGGGTCCTAAGAGGTTAGTCACAATAGGCTTGGCTACCCAAATGGTTCTTTTCTTGACACCACTTTGAGTACCAACAAACTTGGCAAACACATTGCCAACCTTATCCTTCCCAAGAGAATAGATATCATCAATAATAATTGGGTTGGATAAGTTACCACCAGTGCATGAAGAAGAGACGTGACCTTTCTCACGACATAATTAGCAACATCTACTCTTCACTTTCTTCTAACTTGATTTCTCAACAAGAGAAGCATTAACTTGAGTCTTCTTGGGAAGTGGCCTTTCTTCAACTTGAGGTTGAGCATGAGATTGAACTTGTGGCCTCTTCCCTTGGTGCTTGTCACTAATGGCCTTCTTCTTCAATGGGCAAGATCTAACATGATGCCTTTCAATTTTGCACTTGAAGCAAATAATCTTGGCCAAATTCTTGACTTGCTCTTGGCCCTTCTTCTTGAATCTCTTGGACTTCTTCTTCTTATTGGAGTTGAATCCAAGTCCACCTTTGTCATTGGGGGATTTTTGCACACTAAAGATATTGTTGAGTGTGGAATTCCCTTCATGACCCTTTTCCAAGTCTTTCTTCAAAGATGTGACTTGGGCCTTGAGCTCTTTGATTTCCTCTACATGGTTAGTCTCAACACAAGTACTAGAGGAAGTATAAGCTTCATTGTTAGAGCAACAAGGCAAGGAAAGAAATTCATCACAAGATGTACCAACATTGTGAGTAGAAGAATTACAAGGAGTAGCATATGGCAATATACTATCTTGACTAGAAGTAGTGCTAGTATCCACATGAGGCTCACTAGATGTTACCTTAGCAATCATGGCCTCATGAGCTATCTTTAGCACACTATGGGATACTAGAAGATCATCATGAGAGCTTGAGAGCTTTTCATGACTTTCTTCCAATTTCCGATAATTGCTAGATAGCACGTCAAGTTGAGCCCGTAGCTCAACATTCTCCTTCAAAATGGATGCTTCACAAGTAATAGAGTTAGTAGCACAAGAATCATCATTTACAACAATAGGAGAGGACAACTTGGCAAGCACTTTTAAATAAGAAGCTTCAAGTTGGGCATGAGACTCGGTGAGTTTGATGAGCTCACCCTTGATGACCCTTGAGCCATTTTCGAGGTGCTCAAAATCCTCGAGGAGTCTAGCATGAGAAACTTCAAGCTTAGCATTTCTAGTTTTGAAAGCATTGGCCACCTCAAGAGCTCTATCATGAGATTCCCCCACTCTAGATAATTCTAGAGCAAAAGTCTCCTCAAGAGATTCAGAGGTGGTTTGTTCATGTTCAAGAGCTTGAGATAGTTCCGCGATCTCATTTGCGTAATCACGCTCAAGAGCTTCCATTTTCTCAATGGTGACCTCATGCTCCTCTAGACGAGATTCCAACTCCTCAATGTATTTCTTGCCATCAATGGCAATGGACATTATTTCCATGAAGTTTGAACGAGCAATTTTATTTTTATGAAGAGCTTTACAAATCATTTCCCCCTTAATTTTGAAGGAGGCAACATTATCATTCTCTTCATCATTATCCTCATCATCATTAGCATCAACATCATCATCAAGAGACATATTGGGGTACAAAGTAGGAGATACCTTTGACGCCTTAGCCATAAGGCAAAAACAATAGATGAAGATGTAGGATCCCTTGAGGCACCATTAAACACCACATCTTGTTCCATGGAGTGTTCGGTTTCCTCTACATTGTTAGCACAACAATTCAAGGAAATAGATGCATTTTTATCATGGAAACAAGACATAGCAAGCATATCATCATGAGATTTAGTCGAGCAATTTCTACATGATATGCAAGGACTATCAACACAAGCATGTGAAACATTTGGAGTGCTAGAAGTGTTAAAGTCCAAAGAAGGAGCATTGCAATAATATAGTGATGAAGGATCATCCACAATAAGCATACTATCATCATTGCAATGACCAACACTACTCACCATATCATTACCTTGTGGCAAACCACATGTAGGTGAAGTAGAAGAAGTTGAGAAGACTATACAGCCGGAGGTGGAGGGAGAACAATCATCCCCACAAATCTTGGACACACCATATTTATCTTGAAGCTTCGTCCACAACTCATGAGCATCCCGGAACGGCATGAGTTGAAATATAACTACATTTCTCAAAGCATCGAAAAGCACATTAGAAGCTTGAGCATTGAGATAAGAGTTTTTCTCATCCTCTAAAGATAATCTTTGGGGATCCTTTGGAGGAGAAAAACCCATATCTACAATTCTCTCTAAATTTGGGTCCATGACCCTAAAGAGATTAAGCATGCGAATTACCCAAACATCAAAATTTGTGCCATCGAAACTAAGATTGTCAGAGAATCCTAATCCCCTAGTCGACATCTTTATTCTCTGGGCGGTTAAGCCCAACAAAGAGATACGAGGCTCTGATACCAATTGAAAGATCGTGGATGTCGCCTAGAGGGGGGGGTGGTAGGCACTTTAAAATAATTACGGTTTAGGCTTGAACAAATGCAGAATAAACCTAGCGGTTAATTTGTCAAGCACAAAACCTAAAACAACTAGGCTCACCTATGTGCACCAGCAACTTATGCTAAGCAAGATAAGTAACTATGTGATAGCAAGATATATGACAAAGAACAATATGGCTATCACAAAGTAAAGTGCATAAGTAAAGGGCTCAGGTAAGAGATAACCGAGGCACGCGGAGACAACAATGTACCCCGAAGTTCACACCCTTGCGGATGCTAATCTCCGTTTGGAGCAGTGTGGAGGCACAATGCTCCCCAAGAAGCCACTAGGGCCAACGTAATCTCCCCACGCCCTCGCACAATGCAAGATGCCGTGATTCCACTAAGGGACCCTTGAGGGCGGTCACCGAACCCGTACAAATGGTGACCCTTGGGGGAGGTCAGCGAACCCATACACTTTGGCAACCCTTGGGGGCGGTCACAGGTACCCTTCAAATTGGTCGGGGCGATCTCCACAACCTAATTGGAGACCCCGACGCTTGCCCGGAGCTTTACACCACAATGATGGAGCTCCAAGCACCACCAACCGTCTAGGGCGCCAAAGCACACAAGAGGAACAAGCTCAAGGGCACCAAGCACCCAAGAGTAATAAGCTTCTAAACTTGAAACTTCCATGTATCACCGTGGAGAACTCAAATCGATGCACCAAATGCAATGGCAAGGGCACACGGAGTGCCCAAGTCCTTCTCTCCCAAATCCCACCGAAGCAACTAATGCTAGGGAGGAAAATGAGAGGAATAACAAGAAGGAGAACATCAAGAACTCCAAGATCTAGATCCAAGGGGTTCCCCTCACATAGAGGAGAAAGTGATTGGTGGAAACGTGGATCTAAATCTCCTCTCTCTTTTCCCTCAAAAACTAGCAAGAATCCATGGAGGGATTGAGAGATAGCAAGCTCGGAGAAGGTCAACAATGGGGGAAGAACACGAGCTCAAAGGATAAGGTTCAATGGGGAAGAAGACACCCTTTTATAGGTGGGAAAAAATCCAACCGTTATGCTCACAGCCCGTACAGAGCGGTACTACCGCTCAAAGGAGCGGTACTACCGCTCAAAGGAGCGGTACTACCGCTAGGGCGGTAGTACCCCTTTGAAAAACAACAGCGAGGAGGCAAAAGGCCAGTAGAACCGCTAGAGCGGTACTACCGCTCGTCCTCACGGTACTACCACTCGACCTCACGGTACTACCGCAAACGGTAGTGGTACTACTGCTTGCGAGCGGTACTAAAAAAATACTTCCATGCCTACTTCCGCTGAGCAAAACATGAGATTTCGGTTCGGAGCGGTACTACCGCTTAGGAGACACGGTAGTACTGCCGTGGAGTGGTACTACCTCTCAGGAGCCGTGGTAGTACCGCTCTGGAGCGGTAGTAAAAAATTACATCCGCTCTAGTCTCGGTAGTACTGCTGCAGCCTTTACCAAAACAGCCACAACTTTTGCAAACGGACTCTGAATTCAACGAAACCAAGTTTGTTGGAAAGCTAACGACATGGTTGATAGAAATATCAAGAATAAGAAAATTAGAAAAGTCCCATAAGAAAAAGGTGAGAACCCCTCCTCGGATAAGACCGGTAAAACCTCCAACACCGAAAACATCATAGAAGACGCATGCGAACTCCCTTTTCGATGAACTCAAGCTTGTCATCAAGATGACCATAAGCTCTAAGACTCACAAAGATAACCAAACAATAACCAAGAAACATGATGCAAGGATGCAATGGTTTGAGCTCTCTGCTAACGATACGATCAAGCTACCAACTTGATAACCCCCCTTGATAGTACGGCAAAGGATCCTATAACTAGGTCTCCCAACTACCACCACGAGACCGGTAAAATAGAGAACCTATCAAGGGAAAACCTTTGCCTTGCACATGGTCCACTTGAGCTAGATGAAGACGATCTTGACTCCCTCAAGTTGGACCACCTTTCTTGATTGCGTTGGCTCGATGAAGACTAGATGATTGCTCCCCCATAGTCCACTATGGGTGAGCCACTCTTAGGCACATCTTCACAAGTCCATTGACACCACAATGGATGGCAAGATTCAAGCACTTGATATCTTTTGATGCTCCACTTGAACTTGCACACAACAATCTTGATGACGATCACCACTTGATGTCATCCTTTCCATGGGTTGTATGATATCTGCCTCTTGACGCAAGCCCATGGACACGTACCTAACCCCACATAGAACTCTCACATAGACCATGGGTTAGTACACAAAGTGCAATGGACAATGCTTACCATACCATGGGATCACTTGATCCCTCTCAGTACATCTTCTACGCTTTGTGAGTTGATCAACTTGATTCACTCTTGACTTAGTCTTGATCAACCTTGAATCTTTCCAACTCTCTTCATTTGGATGATGTCTTGAAGGTAAACATGAATGATCACACAATCTTCTTCTTCAAGACATGCTTGCAATAAGCTCAACACTCACACGACCAATCTTTGGATAATTCCTTAATATCACATTGGTCAACTCATAAACTCCTTGAAACCAACACATGGACTTCAAGAAAAACCTATGGACAAATCCTTCAAATATAACTCAAGACAACCATTAGTCCATAGAGATTGTCATCAATTACCAAAACCAAACATGGGGGCACCGCATGTTATTACACCATGGGAGCCAAGGACTAGAGGGGAAGCCCTTCTACCATCTAGGGAGAAGGTCAAGGAAGAAGAAGAAGAAGGGGCTCTCTCCCCCCCTTGCTTCCAATGGCGCCGAAACACCGCCGGGGGCCGTCATCATCACCGCGATCTTCACCAACACCTCCGCCATCTTCACCAACATCTCCATCACCTTCCCCCATCTATATTCAGCGGTCCACTCTCCCGCAACCCGCTGTACCCTCTACTTGAACATGGTGTTTTATGCTTCATATTATTATCCAATGATGTATTGCCATCCTATGATGTCTGAGTAGATTTCCATTGTCCTATCGGTGATTGATGAATTGCTATGATTGGTTTGAGTTGCATGTTTTATTATTGGTGCTGTCCTATGGTGCCCTCCGTGTCGCGCAAGCGTGAGGGATTCCCGTTGTATGGTTTGCCTTATGTTTATGATTTTCTTATGGTGGGTGGTGATGAACACATGTACCTAGGGTAGGGTCATGGACCTATCTAGGATACCCTACCCAAGGACATCCTTAGAAGAAGCTACCTTCCAGTCGACCAAGAGGGACTTCACTCGACGAACTCAAGGACACTCGACGATGAAGATAGCCACTCGACCATGAAGCTAACCACTCAACGGCGAGGAGACCTAAAGTCACTCAGCACGCAACGGTCTGTCATTAAGTAGCTTTAATAATCTTCATGGTACTTTATGAGGGTGTTACCAGTAACCCCCTATCTTAATGTACTTTAAACCCTACATAAGTGAGGGCCGGAGGGGTCTGGAGAACTCTATATAAGCCACCCCCCTCCTCAGTGTAAAGGGTTCGCACCCATGTAACTCATATACACAGAAACCAGTCGCCCGCCTCCGGGCTCTGAGATGTAGGGCTATTACTTCCTCCGAGAAGGGCCTGAACTCGTAAAACACTCGTGTGTACAACTACTCCATAGCTAGGATCTTGCTTCTCCATTCCTACCCCCCATTCTACTGTCAGACTTAGAACCACGATAGTTGGCGCCCACCATGGGGCAGGTGTCTTAGCGACTTTTTGGAGAAGTTGCAATTTGTCCGATTGCCTTCATCATGGTTTCTGGCGGAGCTCTGGTCGAGGGCCGTGAGATCCGTCTCGGTGCGCTCGCTTTCATCGCCGACGACTCCGCTTGGCTCCAGGAGGCACCACTCGACATCGATGCGCTCCTTGTCCGCGGGGCGACGCACTTTCGGGAGTATGTCTGCGGCGTCCTGCTGCGGCAGCCGTCGACCCCATACCGGTCGACTCCTGTGTCGTCCTCCCTCCCTGTCTCCCGCCAGCGCAAGCGCTCCGGTCGGTCGAGGCTTCAGCGGTGGGTGAGACACGAAGTGGCTCGCCAATCGGCCACCACCCAAGTCGCGGCAATTGAGCCCAACAAATCTCTCTACGGCCTGTTCGATCTGTCGACTGGCTCTGTAGAGACTGCATCCGAGTGCGATAGCAGTGATCCAGCGGCGGAGGTCCTGATGGTCAACGGGCCTCATAGCCCTCCCGGTTTACCCCGCGTCGACGGGATGGACGATGGAGGCGATCCCGCTCGGGCCCACGTAGAATATCAGCCCGAGCCACTCACTTCTCAGCAAAGAGAAGATCTTCGCCACCAGAACATGGATGCCCTGCATACTCCCATCGCAGGAGAAACTCCTGAGGCTCGTGCTTTGGAAGAGGCGTGTTTGGCCAACTTGGCTGAACGCACTCGACTGGAGAACCTCCAGCGAGCACTCGACGAGCGTGCGCGTCAACGAGTACCTTACTCCAGCCGACGTCAGCTCTTTCCGCAACCGACTCAGGTATATCAAACCCCGGTTCAGAATTTAGCAGCTGCAGCCTGTATAGCGGAGTCAATTCAGCCCTCTCAGTTGGAGGCTGGAAGAGGCTTGATGCAGATCAGGGATTTGCTCCGGGCGGCAGGAGATCAGAATTCAGTTGTGTCACAGTCACGCAACAAGATTCACAGTCGATCCGTCGCTGCGAATACTGTTCAGTCGGCTCATAGCCCAAGGTCACCTCCAAGGCGCGTGGGACGTGAAGGCCTGCGGGACCACTATGATGACCGATTTGATCGAGATGATAGGCATCAAGTGCCCACTCCTCCCCCGAGAAGTGGGTCTAATGCCCATCGGCAGCAAGATGACAGGCGCCAGCTCAGTGTTGGGCGGAGAGCTCCGGTCGACCCCAGAGAACCAGGCTTTGACGCGAGATCCATCATCGTGCAAGGTTTGGTCGATCGGAACAGAGCTCATAGAGGTGGCCATGACAGAGATGTGCCCACTAGCAGCCGAGTCCATGTTTCAGGTCCAGAATGCTTTAGCAGAGCCATCAGAGCCGCAGTGATACCCCCCAACTTCAGGTTGGCGACTGGGGTAAGTAAGTTCACAGGAGAGTCCAAGCCTGAAACTTGGCTTGAAGACTACCGAGTGGCGGTACAGATTGGTGGTGGTAATGATGAGATGGCCATGAAGCATTTACCACTCATGCTAGAGGGTTCGGCCAGGGCGTGGTTGAATCAGTTAGCTCCTAGCAGCATTTACACCTGGGAAGATCTTTCCCGAGTGTTCGTCAGGACGTTCGAGGGAACTTGCAAGCGACCGGCCGGATTGACGGAGCTGCAAGTCTGCGTACAAAAGTCGAGTGAAACATTGAGAGATTACATCCAGAGATGGATCACTTTGCATCATACCGTGGAGAATGTGTCGGACCATAAAGCGGTCTGCGCCTTCAAGGATGGTGTCAAGAACAGAGAGTTGAGCCTGAAGTTTGGTCGAACCGGAGATATGACCCTGAGTCGAATGATGGAGATTGCCACCAAATACGCTAATGGTGAAGAAGAGGACAGGCTCCAGAGTGGCAAGTATAAGCCGAGTCAATCAGAAAAAGGAAACTCTAGTCGGAAGCAGAAGCGGAAGGCCGAGCCAGCCGCTCCTGGAGAGGTTCTGACCGTGACTCAGGGCAAATTCAAAGGCAAGCCCAAAGGATCTTGGAACCCCAAGAAGGTAAAGGATAAAGAAGGAAATGACGTGATGGATCTACCATGTCACATCCACACGAAGAAAGATGAAGAGGGTAACTTCATCTACCCGAAACACACCACTCGCCAGTGCCGGCTCTTAATCCAGCAATTTCAAGGAAAACAGCCCAAGGACAAAGAGAAGGAGTCGGACAAGGCCGAGGACAAGGAGGACAGTGATGGAGGGTACCCTCATGTCAATTCCACCCTGATGATTTTTGCTGATGTAGAGAGAAAAAGTCGACTGAAAAGTGATCAATCGAGAGGTAAATATGGTCGCCCCGGCGACACCAAGCTATCTGAAATGGTCGCAAACTCCCATTACGTTCGACCAATCCGATCACCCCACTCACATTGCCACCCCTGGGAGGCAAGCGCTGGTGGTCGACCCAGTCGTCGAAGGCACTCGACTGACGAAGGTATTGATGGATGGCGGCAGTGGGTTGAATATACTGTATGCAGAGACGCTCAAGGGGATGGGCATTCCGATGTCCAGGCTCAGCTCCAGCAACATGAGTTTTCACGGGGTCATTCCTGGAAAGAAGGCTGAGTCACTAGTCAAATAGCTCTAGATGTAGTGTTCGGCGACTCGAAGCATTTCCGCAAAGAGAAGCTGACATTTGAAGTCGTGGATTTCTAGAGTGCTTACCACGCTATTTTGGGAAGACCAGCCTATGCCCGCTTCATGGCTCGACCATGTTATATGTACCTCAAATTAAAGATGCCTGGTCCCAAAGGCGTGATCACTATCACTGGTAGCCGGAGGAAGGCAGAAGAGTGTTTCCAGAAAGGCTCGAAGATTGAGGATGCCCAGATAACAGTGGTAGAGCTGGAAAAATACAAGAAAAATGCAGATCCGAGTGATTTGCTGCGGGCCAAGAAGCCCGCCACAGAGTTAGCGTTCCAATCGTCAGGAGAGACGAAGCCAGTTCATATCCACCCGACTGACCCCAACACAGCTCTGACCCATATTTCCACAACACTCGACTCTAAATAGGAAGAAGCGCTCATCCAGTTCCTCTGTGAGAATTGGGACATCTTTGCATGGAAGCCTGCTGACATGCCGGGTGTTCCCAGGGGGCTGGCTGAGCATCGCCTTAGAGTCGACTCAAAAGCGAAACCTGTTAAAGAACATCTTCGACGGTCCGCCGTTCAGAAGAAAAAAGCCATTGGCGAGGATGTGGCTCGACTCCTTGCAGCAGAGTTTATCCGAGAGATATACCACTCCAAGTGGCTCGCCAATGTCGTCGTGGTCCCCAAGAAGGACAACTCACTTCGCATGTGCATTGATTTCAAACATATCAATCAGGCCTGCCCAAAAGATCATTTTCCTCTCCCTCGCATCGACCAAATTGTCGACTCGACTGCGGGATGCGAGAGATTGTCTTTTTTAGACGCCTATTCCGGGTATCATCAGATCGGTCTGTATGGACCTGACGAAATCAAAACAGCTTTCATCACTCCATTCAGGTTCTTCTGCTATATCACCATGCCATTCGGTCTCAAGAATGCCGGAGCCACGTTCATGAGAATGATTCAAAAGTGTTTACTCACTCAAATCAGTCGGAATGTGGAAGCATACATGGATGATATCGTGGTCAAGTCACGAAAGGGTTCCGACCTGCTGACTGACCTAGCCGAAACATTTGCCAATCTCAGGAGATATGATATCAAGCTCAATCCATCAAAGTGCACATTCGGAGTACCTGGCGGAAAGTTACTCGGTTTTCTCGTTTCAGAACGAGGAATCGATGCTAACCCAGAAAAAGTTGGCACCATACTCCGAATGAAACGCCCTGTGCGTGTGCATGATGTCCAGAAGCTTACTGGATGCTTGGCCGCGTTAAGTCGATTCATCTCTCGCCTCGGTGAAAAGGCGTTGCCTCTTTACTGACCGATGAAGAAGGCAGACAAGTTTGAGTGGACTCCAGAAGCTGATGCAACGTTTGCTGAGCTGAAAGCTCTGCTCTCCACCCAGCAGGTGCTTGCTGCTCCAATCAGCAAAGAGCCTCTGTTGCTTTACATTGCAGCCACAAGACATGTCGTCAGTTTACTACTTACAGTCGAGCGGGAAGAGGAAGGTAAAACCTTCAAAGTTCAGCGCCCAGTGTATTATCTCTCTGAAGTTTTGACTCCATCGAAGCAAAGATATCCTCATTATCAGAAGCTCGTATATGGGATCTACATGACCATGAAGAAGGTTGCTCATTATTTCTCTGATCATGACATTACAGTCGTCAGCGACGCACCATTGTCAGAGATTCTGCACAACAGAGACGCAACTGGTCGAGTGGCTAAATGGGCGATTGAACTCCTTCCCCTTGATATCAAATTTGAGGCAAAGAAAGCCATTAAGTCCCAGGCTATAGCAGATTTCCTTGCCGAGTGGATCGTACAACAGCAGCTGACTCAAGTTCACTCGGAGCATTGGACCATGTTCTTTGATGGCTCTAAGATGTTAAATGGTTCTGGTGCTGGGGTAGTTTAGGTTTCCCCCCGAGGAGATAAGCTCAGATATGTGCTCCAGATCCACTTTGATTCCTCCAACAATGAAGAAGAATATGAAGCACTTTTGTATGGGTTGTGCATGGCCATTTCACTCGGCGTCCGTCGCCTTATAGTTTATGGCGACTCAGATTTGGTGGTCAATCAGGTCATGAAGGAGTGGGACGTTAGAAGCCCAGCCATGACTGGATACTGCAATGCAATGAGGAAGCTCGAAAAGAAATTCGAAGGGTTAGAGCTCCACCATATACCCCGACTGAAAAATCAAGCGGCTGATGATTTGGCGAAGACAGGATCCAAGAGAGAAGCCATCCCCAGTGATGTGTTCTTGGAGCATATCCATACTCCATCAGTCATAGAAGATCCTTTTACCGATGAAGCCCCTCAACCTAAGAGTGTTACGGATCAGACTGAGGTTGAAGTTCCAGCGCTAGGCGACCTGGTCATGGAAGCTTTGGTGATCACTCCCGATTGGACAGTACCGTATATCGCGTATATCTTGAGGAAAGAGCTCCTGGAGGACAAAGAAGAGGCTCAACAGATCGTCCGCCGATCTAAAGCCTTGACTGTGATAAGGGGGCAGCTGTACAGAGAAAGCGCGACTGGAGTTGGTCAGAAATGCATAACGCCAGACGAAGGTCGAATAATCCTTGATGACATCCACTCGGGGACCTATGCCCATCATGCGTCTTCCCGGACCATTGTGGCCAAAGCATACCGAGCCGGATTTTATTGGCCAAGAGCGAATGAAATGGCAAAGGAGATAGTCGACAAGTGTGAGGGATGTCAATTTTACTACAATATGTCACACAAGCCCGCCTCAGCTTTAAAAACCATACCACTCGTTTGGCCCTTTGCAGTATGGGGGTTGGATATGGTCGGCCCTTTGAGAACAGGCAGAAGCGGTTTCACCCATGTGCTGGTAGCAGTCGACAAGTTCACCAAGTGGATTGAGGCCAAACCCATCAAGAACCTCGATGCCGGTACTACTCTCAGCTTTATCAGAGAATTAATATTTAGATATGGAGTCCCGCACAGCATCATCATTGACAAAGGGTCAAACTTCGATTCTGAAGAATTCAGAGCTTTCTGCATGTCTCAAGGCACACGAGTCGACTATGCTTCAGTCGCCCATCCGCAGTCGAATGGACAGGCAGAACGAGCCAACGGCCTGATTCTCAAAGGGTTGAAACCCCGTTTGATGCGTGATCTCAAGCATGCGGCTGGTGCATGGGTCGACGAACTTCCCTCGGTACTTTCGGGGTTAAGGACCACGCCCAACCGTTCGACTAGAAGAACTCCGTTCTTCTTGGTCTACGGAGCTGAAGCGGTCTTGCCGAGTGACCTTCTCCACAATGCTCCTCGGGTCGAGCTCTACACCGAGGCTGAAGAAGAACAAGCACGGCAGGATGCAGTCGACCTTTTAGAGGAAGAAAGGGAGATGGCCCTAATCCGATCGACCATTTATCAACAAGACTTGCGTCGCTTCCACACCAAAAACGTGAAGAGTCGAGCCTTCCAGAAAGGAGATTTGGTTCTCCGAGTGGATCAGCAGAAACCACACAAGCTTGCTCCTTCTTGGGAAGGTCCCTTCATCGTCACCAAGGTTCTCCACAATGGAGCATACCGTCTCTACAATGTCGAGCATCAGATCGACGAGCCCCGAGCTTGGAACGCGGAGCTTCTCCGCCCCTTTTACACTTAAGTATTCACTCGGATGAGTTGTAATAAAAGTACTTCTGTAGTTTATTTATCAAAGACAAGAGCTTTATAATTTTCCTAGTAATTGTTATTACTTTTGTCCACATAAAGCAATCCCCCAGTGGGTGGCTTGGCTGCGAATCTGATTCGCCTAAGTCTGTAAAAAAATCCTAACCGAGTGATGAGCCAGCCTCCCACTCGAAGGCTTAGCTGCGAAATCCGTTTCACCTAAGTTAAACAAAATCCTACCGAGTGGTAAGCCAGCCTTCCACTCGGAGGCTTACTGCAGTCCAAGCACTCGCCTAAGTTAAACAAAATCCTACCGAGTGGTAAGCCAGCCTTCCACTCGGAGGCTTAGCTGCAGTCCAAGCACTCTCCTAAGTTAAACAAAATCCTACCGAGTGGTAAGCCAGCCTTCCACTCGGAGGCTTAGCTGCAGTCCAAGCACTCGCCTAAGTTAAACAAAATACTACCGACTGGTAAGCCAACCTTCCACTCGGAGGCTTAGCTGCAGTCCAAGCACTCGCCTAAGTTAAACAAAATCCTACCGAGTGGTAAGCCAGCCTTCCACTCGGAGGCTTAGCTGCAGTCCAAGTACTCGCCTAAGTTAAACCAAATCCTACCGAGTGGTAAGCCAGCCTTCCACTCGGAGGCTTAGCTGCAGTCCAAGTACTCGCCTAAGTTAAACCAGATCCTACCGAGTGGTAAGCCAGCCTTCCATTTGGAGGCTTAGCTGCAGCATCACGCTCGCCTAAGTTCAAATACAACCTGCGCTCTGCAAGGGAGACAAGGTGCAGGTCGACTGCTACCCTCTCCTTCCGAGCTACGCCACAAATACAACATGCGCTCTGCAAGGAGGACGAGGTGCAGGTCGACTGCTACTCTCTCCTTCCGAGCTACGCCACAAATACAACATGCGCTTTGCAAGGAGGACGAGGTGCAGGTCGACTGCTACTCTCTCCTTCCTAGCTATGCCATAAATACAACGTGCGCTCTGCAAGGAAGACGAGGTGCAGGTCGACTGCTACCTCCTTCTCCAGAGGTACGCCTTGAAAATCCTACCGAGTGAAGAGCAAACCTCCCACTCGGGGGCTTAGCTGCGGCCCAGTGCCCGCCTAAGCTTTTGAAAATCCTACCGAGTGGAGAGCAAACCTCCCACTCGGAGGCTTAGCTGCAGCCCAGTGCTCGCCTAAGTTTTTGAAATTCCCACCGAGTGGAGAGCAAACCTCCCACTCGGGGGCTTAGCTGCAGCCCAGTGCTTGCCTAAGTTTTTGAAATCCCACCAAGTGGAGAGCAAACCTCCCACTCGGGGGCTTAGCTGCAGCCCAGTGCTCGCCTAAGTTTTTGAAATTCCCACCGAGTGGAGAGCAAACCTCCCACTCGGGGGCTTAGCTGCAACCCAGTGCTCGCCTAAGTTTTTGAAATCACACCGAGTGGAGAGCAAACCTTCCACTCGGGGGCTTAGCTGCAGCCCAGTGCTCGCCTAAGTTTTTGAAAATCCCACCGAGTGGAGAGCAAACCTCCCACTCGGGGGCTTAGCTGCAGCCCAGTGCTTGCCTAAGTATATCGGGGAACAAGTCGATTGCAATGAGCACTCCGCTTTAGCCTGCAAAAGACACCTCAAACCAAATGCAAACATATCCAACGTCGAATCCAAGTTCGGATAATACCTAACGGAATAGAAAGTGCTCAGGCGCTAAGCCTGTTAAGGTTTGTCGGTTACAAAACACACTCGGCATACTGAGGCAAATTTAAAGTATCAAGCTTAGAAGTTTTTTACCCCTCCTGTGGAGGGCTGGAAGGTGCAACAAACTCATCCAGGTCGATTCCATCTGCAAACCGAGTGGCAGCGGCGATGAAGGTCTCCATGAAAGATCGGAAATCATGCTTCTTGGTGTTAGCCACCCTAAGGGCCACCAGCTTGTCCTCTCGTGCATCCTTGCAGTGAACGCGGACCAGAGACAGAGCAACATCCGCGCCACACCTGGCAGAAGACTTCCTCCACTCCTGCACTCGACTTGGGACCTCGCTCAGTTGAGTCACCAGAGACTCGAGGTCGTTCTGGAGCATCTCTCTTGGCCAGAGTGTTGCGTCGATGCGAGAAGTTGCGACCTTCAGCCTTGCGAGATAGTCGATGACAGCAGCGACGCGAGATTCAAGCCGAAGCACATTCATGGCGACTTCATCTTTCACGGGAGAGTTGATGGGATCCAGGTTTATTTCCAGTTGACCAGTCTCCTCTTCAAAGTTCTGGCAAAATTCTGCAAGCACAACCACCGAGTCAAGACAACAGTCGGAGATCACAGTTAAAATGTCTGTTTGATACAAAAGATTACCTTCAAGCATGAGGAATAGCTTCTTGGCAAGTCCACCCAGATAAGCCTCCAGATCGTTCTTCTTTCCCACCAACTCACTGGCCTTGTCGTTCAGGGCAATCTTGTCACTTTTCAGTCGACTGACCTCCTTGTTGGCAGCATCCAGAGCAGCTTTTAGATTGGTGTTTTCTTCTTCAAGCTTGGTGACTAAAGCCAGCTTCTCATCTGCGAGCTTGGTCTTCTCTAAAGCCGCTTTCTGCATCTCAGCCAAGTCAAGGTCTTTTTTCTTCAGGGCATCCCTCACTTTTTCTGCAAAGTTACAGTGAGATCAGACTCTGAAACAAACGAGAGGCAAAGGCAGTCGTCGGAGGCCTCACCAAACATACCTTTAGCTTCCTCCTTCGCCTTCGTTAGGTTCTCTTGGGTCAGTTTCAGATCAAGCTCGAGCTGGATGTGTTTGTTCTCCAACTCAGTATAACGAGCCGCAAGGTCGCAGGATTTCTACGAAGAACCAATTGACAGATGTCAAAGACAATTCATTTCTGAGTGACTAAAGAAAAATCATAGCGTTTCTAAGACTATGGCCGAATACAAACATTCGACCACAGTCTCGGGGACTACACCCAGTGGGTGCACTCAGCGTGCCCCCACTAGTTTCATCAGTTACAGTCGACCAGTCGACCAACAAAAAAAATGGGAGGTGTTCTTCAGACTATAGTCGACTGCCAGCAGTCGACCACAGTCTCGGGGAGTGCACCTAGTGGGTGCACTCAGCGTGCCCCCACCGGTCTATGAATCTATTCGACCTAGTTTGATCCCCGAGGAAAAAACTTAAGACATAAAGACTATGGTCGACTGCCAGCAGTCCACCATAGCCTTGGGGACTACACCTAGTGGGTGCACTCAGCGTGCCCCCACTAACCCGGAATTTCAATCGACGCACCCAGTGGGTGTAGGACAAACTCTAGGAATTTCAGAAAGAAGAGTTTTCAGATATCATATCCTAACAGAACAGGCAGTGACCGACTGACCTGAACATTACTCTGGAGAGCTGAACTGGCGTCATAGGCTGCCTGGCTGGCTTCTCGAATTGCCTTCACTTGCTCCATCATGACCCCCGCTTGGCGTATTGCTTCTTTAGCAGCACTAGCTTGGTCTTCTGGGACGTGGTAGGTTGAGAAAATCGAGGGTTGAGCAGCACTCGACGATGAAGGACGAGCACTCGTCAACGGCACCGCAAAGGTTACGGTGGGCCGAGTGACATTGTCTCCCTCCACGGCCAATGTCTCGGGTGCTGGCACGTCCTGAGTCACCTTGCCAGCAGACGCTTTCTTGTTCCTTCTCTGCCTCAGTGGTTCCTCGTTGTCGTCATCAGGAAGGTCGATAAGGATGTTAGATGAAGCTGCAGAAAAAGAATCAAAATCAGAGACAAGAAATCAATCGACTGAAGACGGAATTACAAGAGTCATACCAGGTTTCGAAGTAACAGCATCCTCCATCCCCTGATCTTCAGCTCTGCCCGAGGTATCAGAAGTAGCAGCACTGCGGTTCCAGAAGTCAGTCGATTAGCTCATGAGTCGACCAGGAATAAGCTCATGTGGAACAGACAAACTCAAGCTACACCATTACCCTGAGATAGTGGGGATCACCATCTTCATCTTCGGCAAGACCTTCGCCGACTTCGATGGCGCCACTCGAGATTGCTTCGGAGCTTTCTCAGTCGGCACCGGAGAAGTAGTCCGAGGGCGCTTGGACGACTGTGCGACGGTTGCGACCCCCTTACCACGCTCGACCGCGGGATCAAGGACAAGCTTCGAGCGTCTTTCCGAGCGAGGAGGTACAACTTCCTCCTCCTCTTCCTCCTCTTCCTCCTCACCTGAGTCATCACCCTCATCATCGTCGTCAGCATCAGAATCCCACTCCTCCGGGCTTTCGCCCCCACTTCCTTCCTCCTCCTCAGTCGGCGTTTGCGCTCCATTGGGCATCGAGTATAACTCAGTGGTGTCTTGTCAGACAACAAAACAAAAACAAAGATCAATCGACCAATTCGTAGTGAAGCAGAATGAATAAAGCAAGATTACAATTGGAGACAAGTGGTCATACCGTGTCTGGTGTATAGGTACAGTTGAGTGGTGGGATCCTCCTAGCCCCTCGAGGGTTGTCCTTATTCCCTATGATTGCGGCCACCCACCTCTCCAGTGTGGCATCGTTGACCGCTTCTGGATGGACACGAGTGGTGTCTTCGGTACCACAGTACAGCCACATCAGGTGGCCTCGGTACTGAAGCGGTTGGATGCGCCGTCTAAGGAAGACCTCTAGAAGATCCATACGCGTCACTCCATCCCTAACAAGTTGGACTACGCGCTCCATCAACATTTTTACCAGAGCTTTCTCCTCAGGAAGCACCTTCAGAGAAGAGGGTTTGTCCACTCGGTCCATGGAGAACGGAGGGAGACCAGTCGACTGCCCCGGCGTCGACTCATCTTGGCAGTAGAACCAAGTCGACTGCCACCCTCTAACCGACTCAGGAATGGTCATGGCCGGGAAAGTACTCTTATTCCTCATCTGAATCCCAAGACCCCCGCACATCTGGATAACCTTAGTCCTCTCATCATCCGGACTCGCCTTTTTCACCGTTTGTGAGCGACAAGTGAATATGTGCTTAAAGAGACCCCAGTGTGGTCGACAACCCAGGAAGTTCTCGCACATGGAAACGAAAGCAGCAAGATAGGCAATGGAATTGGGAGTGAAGTGGTGGAGTTGCGCCCCAAAGAAGTTCAGAAACCCTCGAAAGAAAACACTCGGCGGCAGAGAGAATCCACGATCTACATGAGTGGCAAGGAGAACGCACTCACCCTCCTGCGGCTGCGGTTGACACTCGGTCCCCGGAAGCCTTGCTAACCCGTGGGGGATCAGACCCTCGTTGGCCAGGTCATTGAGATCCATCTCGGTGATGGTCGAACGGATCCAATCCCCTTGGACCCAACCTTTTGGCAGGCGGGACCTTGACGAAGATCCGCCCCGACTGGACGCTCTCCCCTTCGCTTTCCCCGTCACCGTCGCCTTCTTCGCGCGCTCCAAGGCCACTGTCTTCTCCTTCACCATTGTCGCCGGCGAAGCACGCGAGAAGTGGATAGGCGGAGGCGAGAGCAGGCACAGTGGGCGGGGACAAAGAGGGCAGAGAGGAGAATGAGAAGGCACTATTCAAAAACCCTCGCCCGGCGCTTTATATAAGGACGCTTCCGAGTGGCTGACAAGTAGGCCCGGGCGGTCCTGTCACATCCCGAAACAGTCGCGCACGCATGATACGTGGCGAAAAAGGATGCGCGGAAATCGAGGCGTCCACGCCTTATCCCATGCGAGTACCGCGGTCCGCCCCGCTTCGCGCGCTTCCCAAAATTCGGATCCCACAAAATCCGCTAACGGCAGATCAATCTGTCAGACGATAGATTTCCTGCGATCCGTCGCTCGGAAGTTCACTAAGTTCAAAAGTTCACTCGACAGAAGAAAAGAATGGATCAAGGCGACTGAAAGAAAGGTTAATGCCAACGCCATAAAAGAAAAATCGCTGATCCAGGATACGACATAATCAGAGCACGGGAAATGGGTCGCAGAAAATTATCAACCCCTTCCTCACTCGAACCTCGATCCATTCGGGGGCTAATGATGAAGACATGTACCTAGGGTAGGGTCATGGTCCTATCTAGAATACCCTACCCAAGGACATCCTTAGAAGAAGCTACCTTCCAGTCGACCAAGAGGGACTTCACTCGATGAACTCAAGGACACTCGACGATGAAGATAGCCACTCGACCATGAAGCTAACCACTCGACGGCGAGGAGACCTAAAGTCACTCAGCACACAACGCTCTGTCATTAAGTAGCTTTAATAATCTTCATGGCACTTTATGAGGGCATTACCAGTAACCCCCTGTCTTAATGTACTTTAAACCCTACATAACTAAGGGCCGGAGGGGTCTGGTGAACTCTATATAAGCCACCCCCCTCCTCAGTGTAAAGGGTTCGCACCCCTGTAACTCATATACACAGAAACCAGTCGACCGCCTCCGGGCTCTGAGACGTAGGGCTATTACTTCCTCCGAGAAGGGCCTGAACTCGTAAAACACTTGTGTGTACAACTACTCCATAGCTAGGATCTTGCCTCTCCATTCCTACCCCCCATTCTACTGTCAGACTTAGAACCACGATAGGTGGCGTGAGTGACAGAAGCATAGACCCGAGTAAGTAGGTTGTTTGCATATGAGATAAAGGGGACTTGATACTTTAATGCTATGGTTGGGTTTTACTTTAATGATCTTTAGTAGTTGCAGATGCTTACTAGAGTTCCAATCATAAGTGCATATGATCCAAGAAGAGAAAGTATGTTAGCTTATGCCTCTCCCTCAAATAGAATTGCAATAGTGATTATCGGTCTAGTAACATAGTCAATTGCTTAGGGACAATTTCACAACTCCTACCACCACTTTTCCACACTCGTTATATTTACTTTATTGCTTCTTTATCTAAACAGCCCCTAGTTTTATATTTACGTGTTCTTTATTATCTTGCAAACCTAGCCTATCACACCTACAAAGTACTTCTAGTTTCATACTTGTTCTAGGTAAAGCGAACATCAAGCGTGCGTAGAGTCGTATCAGTGGCCTATAGGACTTGAGAGAGTATTTGTTCTACCTTTAGCTCCTCGTTGGGTTCAACACTCTTACTTATCGAAATAGGCTACAACTATCCCGTATACTTGTGGGTCATCACCCGCCCAGTCTGCATCGGAGTAGGCGGTTAGGGCAGTGTCGGCGGAGGCGTGAAGCGTGACGCCAAGATGCATAGTGCCACAGACATAGTGAAGAATCCGCTTGACGGTAGCCCAGTGAACGTCTCGAGGAACATGCATATGAAGACACACCTAATGCACGGCATACTGGATCTCCGGTCGAGTCAGAGTGAGGTACTTGAGAGTACCAACGATAGACCAATAGAAAGCAGCATTTGAAGCAGGAGAACCATCCGTGGCAGAAAACTTGGTCTTCATATCAACAGGCGTAGCGGCGGGCTTGCAGTTAAGCATGTCGGCGCACTCTAGGAGCTTGTGAGCGTACTTCCGCTGATGAAGGAAGAAGCCATTCGGACGGCGCACCACCTCGACACCGAGGAAGTAGTGCAAAAGACCCAAGTCCTTGATGGCAAACTCAGCGCGAAGACGAGCCGTGAGCTGACTAAGGAGACCAGCCATACATGAACTAGTAGAAAACAGGGCATACGTTCGGGCCAGGTAAGCCCATTAGTCCTGGTTCAGTCACGAACCGGCACCCATGGGCCCATTGGTTCCGGTTTGTGAGGCCAGGGGGCCTACCCGGCCTCATGCGAGCATTGGTCCCGGTTCGTCCGGACCCTTTGGTCCCAGTTGGTGGGATGAACCGGGACCAATGGGCCTCGCTCCTGGCTCACAGCCATTGGTACCGGTTGGTGGTTGGAACCGGGACCAAAGGGTGGCCTTTAGTCCCGGTTCATGCCACGAACCGGGACCAATGAGTTGCCTATATATACCCCTCACCCGCGAGCAAAGCACTCAACTGCTCTGTTTTTCTGGCTGGCCGTCGGAGAGCTTTGCGGTGCTCTAGCACACCTCCTATGCACACAGGTGTTCGATGGAATGCCCGAGCCACACTACTTAAGCTTTCTCCTATCCAAGCTCGACCTCCAAGCTCCCTTTTCCTCAATATTTGTCTAGGTTTAGCGGTCCGTCACGTCCTGTCCCTATCTTCACCGCCGTCGATCGCCCGTGCCGATCTCGTCGCCGGCACCACCGTGGTGAGCCTCTTGTTCTTATCTTCTTTCTAAAAGGAAAAAAATTATTACTTGTATGTTTATATAGATAGTTGTATAATTTTCTTATTTTTATTATTGCTTCTTATTATTTAGTGCGATGGTTTTGCCACTCCCGTCGACCCTCATCCTGTCTATGATTCGGATGTGGTATATATTATCTTTGTAACTATTTGGTTCATTTATTGTTTATGACAATTATGCCGACCAACGTGACATAGATTTTATTTATCTAGGAGGTATGTGAACCGGAAATTCCAACTGACCCTATTGTCGAGAGGTTAAACTTAGTTGAATAAGAAAACAATTTATTGAAGGAAAAAATAAAAACAATTGAGTAGGAGAAGATGATATTGGAGTTGCATGTTGCGGATGTCGTCGATGATCACAAGATCAAGATGGACGCAATGCGCTTGAATATTAGAAAGATCAGAAAATATGCCATTTATACCGAGGCTTCGTATCATTATGTCGTTGGATCAATTGTTACCTTGGTTGCGATTATGATCACATTTGTTTTCGCATTGAAATGTTTTACATAGTTTCAATGTATGGTTTAATTAATTAGATGCTCTGGAGAGCTATATGTTGTTAGATGAGAACTATGTATGTACTTTGGTTTTAATGTGATGATGAACTTCTATTAATTTGGTCAATTAATTATCTATTCATGATGTTTTGTAATGGTTTTTGACACACTTAATTATATATAATGTACGCAGATGAACCGGCAATGGATGTACAGTGACAAACACACCTCCGAGTACATTAAGGGTGTGCATGATTTTCTCGAAGTGGCTGAGGTAAACAAGCAGAATGGTTTTATGTGTTGTCCATGCCCTATCTATGAGAATACAAAGTCTTACTCTAACCAGAAAACCCTTCACATCCACCTGCTTGAGAAGGGTTTCATGCCACACTATAATGTTTGGACCAAGCACGGAGAAATAGGGGTTATGATGGAAGATAGCGAAGAAGAAGAGTACGATGACAACTATGTGCCCCCTGAATACGGAGATGCTGCAACAGGGGAAGCTGTTGAAGATCAAGAGGAACCAGACGGTGTGCCCGATGATGATCTCCGCTGGGTCATTGTTGATGCAAGGAGTCAGTGCGAAAGTGAAAAGGAGAAGGTGAAGTTCGATCGCATGCTAGAGGATCACAAAAAAGGTTTGTACCCAAATTTTGAAGATGGCAACACAAAGCTCGGTACCGTACTGGAATTGCTGCAGTGGAAGGCCGAGAATGGTGTGTCTGACAAAGGATTTGAGAAGCTAGTGAAAATATTGAAGAAGAATCTTCCAAAGGATAACAAATTGCCCGACAGTACATATGCAGCAAAGAAGGTTGTTTGCCCTCTAGGATTGGAGGTGTAGAAGATACATGCATGCCCTAATGACTGCATCCAATACCATGGTGCGTACGAGGATTTTAACACATTCCCGGTATGTGGTGCATTGTGGTATAAGATCAGACGAGATGACCCTGGTGATGTTGACGACGAGCGCCCCCGGAAGAGGGTTCCTGCCAAGGTGATGTGGTATGCTCCTATAATACCATGGTTGAAACGCCTGTTTAGAAACAAAGAGCGTGCCAAGTCGATGCGATGGCACACAGATGACCGTAAGAAAGACGGGAAGTTGAGAGCACCCGCTGACGGGTCACAGTGGAGAAAAATCGAGAGAAAGTAGTGGGAGGAGTTTGCAGGTGACGCAAGGAACGTATGGTTTGGTTTAAGTGCGGATGGCATTAATCCTTTCGGGGAGCAGAGTAGCAATCACAACACCTAGCCCGTGACTCTATGTATCTATAACCTTCCTCCTTGGTTGTGCATGAAGCGGAAGTTCATTATGATGCCAGTTCTCATCCAAGGCCCTAAGCAACCTAGCAACGACATTGATGTGTACCTAAGGCCATTAGTTGAAGAACTTTCACAGCTGTGGATTGGAAGCGGTGTACGTGTGTGGGATGAGCACAAACAGGAGGAATTTGAACTGCATGCGTTGCTGTTTGTCACCATCAATGATTGTCCTACTCTCAGTAACCTTTCAGGACAAACAAACAAGGGATACCACGCATGCACACACTGTTTAGATGACAAGTATATACATGGAAAAATGCAGGAAGAATGTGTACCTGGGCCATCGTCAATTTCTTCCGACCAACCATCAATGTCGAAAGAAAGGCCAACACTTCAAATGCGAGGCAGATCACCGGAAGAAGCCCGCCATGCGTACCAGTGATCACGTACTTGCTATGGTCAATGATTTACACGTAATCTTTGGAAAGGGTCCCGGCGGACTAGCTGTTCCGAGTGACGCTGGGGGACACGCACCCATGTGGAAGAAGAAATCTATATTTTGGGACCTACCCTACTAGAAAGACCTAGAGGTCCGCTCTTCGATCGACGTGATGCACGTGACGAAGAACCTTTGCGTGAACCAGCTAGTCTTGGTGACTCTGTATGTCGATGAACACAAGAACATTCTGCGCTCCAAACACCCGGACCAGTGTGAGTATTGGATTACATGTGAACACATCAAAAGTTTCGGTCGTTGGTTCCAAACACGTCTCAGGTGTGACAACACTGTTTCTGATGACCTGTACTCGTTGGCGAGGGGACCATCTTTGACTGTAATGACCTACAAAGGGTACGAGATAAATGGGAATACATTTTACACAATCGCCCAAGATCAGAAGAGCACCAACCAAAACAGTGGTGTCCGCTTTGATGCAGCAACCAAGAGGGGAAAGGACACATATTATGGTTACATAGTGGACATATGGGAACTTTACTATGGAAATGATATTAAGGTCCCTTTGTTTAATTGCAAATGGCTCAATCTGTCAGGAGGCGGGGTACATGCAGACCCACAGTACCGAATGACATCAGTGGATCTGAACAATCTGGGGTACATAGACGAGCCATTTGTCCTAGCCAATGATGTGGCGCAGGTTTTCTATGTGAAGGACATGTCTACCAAACCTAGAAAAAGAAAAGATAAGGAAGCGGATACATCATACGATGATCCAAAGCGCCACATAGTTCTTTCAGGAAAAGGAGACATCGGGGGATTGGAGGGCAAAACAGACGTGTCTGAAGATTATGAAAAGTTTCATGAAATTCCTCCCTTCAAAGTGAAGGCTGATCCAAGCATCCTGTTAAACGATGAAGATTATCCATGGTTACGGCGCAATAAGCAAAGAACACAAGCAAAGAAAAAGTGAAGACTTTCTATCAACAACTATTATGATGATGCCTTTGATGTAGAATATAACTGTAGTTACATTTGAACAAATGAAATCCGTTTGTAATAGATGAGTTTTCGTCCGAAACCCTGATACTTCGAAAGAGATTGTCCATTTTGCACACGAAGTGCATCCAGTTTTTGTCGTAACCCTCTCAACTTTTTAGGACATGCTATGTGGGTGAAATGATGATACCATGCCAACTTCAACCTTTTTAGAGTTCATTTGTAGTGCTTTTCAATTTAAGGGTCATTTATGTCAAATAATGAACTAATAGCAAAAAGAATAAACTAATAGCAAAAATAATGAACTAAAAGCAAAAATAATGAACTAATAGCAAAAAGAATGAACTAAAAATAATCAATTAAAAGCAAAAAGAACGAACTAATAGGAACCAAAATTATCAAAGTATTTTCTGTTCAAAACATTAAAAGCAAAAAGAATTTTATAAACCTCTAGTATTTTGTGTTAGAAACTAAAATAACAAAATCTGTTTTTGAATATAATGATAAAACACAGTAATATTAAATAGCAGGAAAAAGAATCACTCAAAAATCTTTGTTTATAGTAAAGTTATTCAAAAACTAGTGATTCACACAAGTTTCAAAATATTAAAATTTAAACTATTCAAATTGGAAAACAAATGGCACTAACAGAAAGTTTATATTTTTATTACCTAAAACCAAAAGGAACTAAAAAATAAAGAAAGAAACAAGAGAAAATAAATAATGCAAAAAATAGAAGAAAAAATGGGAAAAATAAAAAATGCCACCTACTGGGCCACTACGGCCTGAATACGACTAGAAACCCTACCAAGGGCCAGGATTCAGGCCCGCAGAAGGCCCAGTAGGCCCATCAGGCATATCAGTGACAATTAGGCCCGTAAGCCTGCATTTGAGAGGAGCTCGAGAGGGGTGCGATAGTGGGGCTTATAAACCACTGCGCCCCTCTCAACTAGCGAGGTGGGGCTAAAGTTTTGGGCACGAGCAGCACGAGGCCTTTGGTCCCGGTTGGTGGCACCAACCGGGAATAAAGGGGTGCATTGGTACCGGTTCGTGGCACCAACCGGTACCAATGCCACCCTTTAGTCCCGATTGGTGCCACCAACAGGGACCAAAGGCCTCTACTTCCCGCCCTTTGGGCTGCTGATGACCCACAAGTGTAGGGGATCTATCGTAGTCCTTTCGATAAGTAAGAGTGTCGAACCCAACAAGGAGCAGAAGGAAATGATAAGTGGTTTTCAGTAAGGTTTTCTCTGTAAGCACTGAAATTGTAGGTAATAGATAGTTTTGTGATAAGATAAATAGTAACAAGCAACAAGTAAATAAAGTAAATAAAGTGCAGCAAGGTGGCCCAATCCTTTATGTAGCAAAGGATAAGCCTGGACAATTTCTAACAATAATAAAGGAGCTCCCGAGGACACATTGAGAATTATCATCGAGCTAGTTTTCATCACGTTCATATGATTCGCGTTCAGTACTTTGATAATTTGATATGTGGGTGGACCGGAACTTGGGTACTACCCTAACTTGGACAAGCATCCCACTTATGATTAACCCCTATTGCAAGCGTCCGCAACTACAAAAGAAGTATTAAGGTAAACCTAACCACAACATTAGACATATGGATCCATAACAGCCCCTAACGAAGCAACACATAAACTAGGGTTTATGCTTCTGTCAGTCTAGCAACCCATCATCTACTTATTACTTCCCCATGCCTTCCTCTAGGCCCAAATAATGGTGAAGAGTCATGTAGTCAACATTCACATAACACCACTAGAGGAAAAGACAACATACATCTCATCAAAATATCGAACGAATACCAAATTCACATGACTACTAATAGCAAGACTTCACCCATGTCCTCAGGAACAAACGTAACTACTCATAAAGCATATTCATGTTCATAATCAGAGGAGTAATAATATGCATAAAGGATCTGAACATATGATCTTCCACCAAGTAAACTATTTAGCATCAACTACAAGGAGTAATCAACACTACTAGCAACCCACAGGTACCAATTTGTGGTTTTGATACAAGATTAGATACAAGAGATGAACTAGGGTTTTGAGAGGAGATGGTGCTGGTGAATATGTTGATGGAGATTGACCCCCTCTCGATGAGAGGATCGTTGGTGATGATTTCTCCCTCCCGGAGGGAAGTGTCCCCGGCAGAATAGCTCCGCCAGAGCCCTAGATTGATTCCGCCAAGGTTCCGCCTTGTGGCGGCGATGTTTCGTCCTGTAAGCTTGCCCACGATTTTTTCCAGGGTAAAAGTGATGATATAGAAAAAGATGGACACCGGAGGCCCACCAGGGGGCCCAGGAGATAGGGGGCGCGCCCTATAGGGGGGCCCTGTCTCCTGGACAGGGTGTGGGCTCCCTGGCCTATTTCTTTCGCTCAGAAATTCTTAATAATTCCAAAAAGTTGTTTCGTGGAGTTTCGGGACTTTTGGAGCTGGGCAAAATAGGTTCCCAACGTTTGCTCCTTTTCCAGCCAGAATTCCAGCTGTCGGCATTCCCCCTCTTCATGGTAAACCTTGTAAAATAAGAGAGAATAGCCATAAGTAATGAGATATAATGTGTAATAACAGCCCATAATGCAATAAATATTGATATAAAAGCATGATGCAAAATGGACGTATCAACTCCCCCAAGCTTAGACCTCGCTTGTCCTCAAGCGGAAGCCGAAATTGAAAAATATGTCCACAAGTTTAGAGATAGAGGTGTCGATAAAAATAAAATACGGACATGAGGGCATCATGATCATTCTTATAACAACACATATAGATCTCAATATATAATTTCTTATGCTCAAGTGACAATCAATTCACAATTTCAAGTATGGTTCAAAAACTTCATTGCGAACTAACAAACTATAATCTCAGTCATTGAAGCAATCGCAATTTATCACAACGTCAGAAAGAGTCAACAATGGAGCTTTTCAGTGAGTCCACATACTCAACTATCATATAGTCTTCTACAATTGCTAATACTCATGCAATACTTGTGGTTATGGAGTTTTAGCCAGACACTGAGAAAGATAGGGGCTTATTGTGTTGCCTCCCAACGTATTCACCTTTAGGTGATGTCAACAATAATAGCCCATGCTAACGAACATCCAATTGGATATATGTATCACGATCTTTCAAACACGAGGAGCTTGCCAAAGGATAAAATGAAAAAGGGAAAGGTGAGGATCACCTTGACTCAAGCATAAAGTAAAAACATAAAGTAAAAGATAGGCCCTTCGCAGAGGGAAACAGAGGTTGTCATGCGCATTTAGGGTTGATGCATAAAATCTTAATGTAAAAGACCGTCACTTTATATTGCCCCTTGTGTGTGGACCTTTATTATGTAGTCCGTCGCTTTTATTACTTCCACAACAAGTTCGTACAAAGCTTATTTTCTCCGCACTAATAAGTCATACATAATTAGAGAGCAATTTTTATTGCTTGCACCGATGACAACTTACTTGAAGGATCTTACTCAAACTAGGTAGATATGGTGGACTCTCATGGCAAGACTGGGTTTAAGGGTATTTGGAAGCACAAGTAGTATCTCTACTTGGTGCTAGGAATTTGGCTAGCATGAGGGGGAAAGGCAAGCTCAACATGTTTGGAAGGTCAATGACAATATACTTTAATTGATAGTGAGAAAACATAAACCATTAGGTTGTCTTCGTTGTCCAACGTCAACTCTTTTAGCATCTCATACTTAATGAGTGCTCACAATCCTAAAATATGTCCAAGATAGTATATTTATATGTGAACCTCTCTTTCCTTATCACTTCCTATTAATTGCAACGATGACCAAAACTACGTTTATCAACTCTCAACAATTTTTATGCCTCATACTTTCTATATGTGAAGTTATTACTATCCATAAGATCAATAAGAACTCTTTAATTCTTTCTACTTCCTCAAGATCATAGCAACAAAGCGAAGCCCTTGACTCAACACTAATCTTTATTATAGATAGCTCGCGGACTCGAATACAAAAAGAGATCATAAAGCAAAACTCAAACTACTTGATATCAAAACTTCTAGATCAAGATACTACTAAAAGGATCGAACTAAATAAAGCGATAAAGATAGGAGTGTGATGGTGATACGATACCGGGGCACCTCCCCCGAGCTTGGCAGTTGCCATGGGGAGTGCCCATACCCATGTGATTATTTCCTTGGAGTTGGTGAAGTAGGAGTTGTTGATGATGTAGGCTTGGCGTCCGTCTTCCAAGGCATAGGCTCTCCGTCATAGAAGGATGATCGAGTCTCCGGGATCCTTAAATCTGCAGCCGAACTCATCCTCTTGAATCTATATTCATACTCACAGTTCTGGTTTCGCAGGTCATAGATCTAGGCTTGGAGGTGCTCGATTTTCTCTTGAAGCTTGAAGATGGTCTCCGCAATGACTTTGGCATCCAACTTGTCGTTATTGGTGAACTCCGTGACCATCCCTTGGCACTTGAAAACTTGCTGCTCCACGGCTTCGAGCTTTGTCTCCACGCTCCTGGTACGCCTTGGTCCCTCCACATCGTGGATGTGCAGGATCCCCTCACGCATCTCAATGGTTTGAGGATGTTGCAATACCTCCGCAAGATAGGGGTTGATAACCCTCTCGAAAAACTTGTCCTTGGGAGTGCTTGGAGACGACATGATGCTCTTAGATCTGAAACAGAAACAGCTCGAAACGAAAACAAAGGATATTTGCGTGATACGGTGGTCAAAACCTTCGGTTGTACATATAATGAATTTTCACCGACCAAAATATGTAACAAGCAAGAAAACGGAGTCCGGGAGGCACACGAGGTGCCCACGAGACAGGGGGGCGCGCCCTATAGGGGGGCACGCCCTCCGCTCTCGTGGGAGCCTCGTGTCCCTTTCGGACTACTTCTTTCTTCCTAAAATTCTTAAATATTCCAAAACTGATAAAAATTGCCATTGGAGTTGTTTTAGAGTCGGTTTACTTACCGTACCACATACCTATGCCTTTTCGGAGTCTAGAATGGAAAGTGTCTCTTATGTATTCCTCAGGTGTTACGGTTTCAATAATATTAGTTTCAACATTGATAGGATTACCTGAAATATAGTGTTTAATTCTTTGACCGTTTACCACCCTCGGATTTGTGCCTTCGAAGTTGTTGATTTTTATCGCACCAGAATGATAGACCTCCTCGATAACGTAGGGACCTTCCCATTTTGAGAGAAGTTTTCCTGCAAAAAATCTTAAACGAGAGTTGAATAATAACACATAATCTCCTACGTTAAACTCACGCTTTTCTATCCTCTTATCATGCCAGCGTTTGACTTTTTCTTCGAAAAACTTGGCATTCTCATAGGCTTGGGTTCTCCATTCATCAAGTGAGCTAATATCGAATAACCTCTTCTCACCGGCAAGCTTAAAGTCATAATTGAGCTCTTTCATAGCCCAATATGCTTTATGTTCAAGTTCAAGAGGTAAATGACACACTTTTCCATAAACCATCTTATAAGAAGACATACCCATAGGATTTTTGTATGCAGTTCTATAGGCCCATAATGCATCATCAAGTTTTTTGGACCAATTCTTTCTAGATCTATTCACAGTCTTTTGCAAAATTAATTTGAGCTCTCTATTGCTCAACTCTACTTGACCACTAGACTGCGGATGATAAGGAGATGCTATTCTATGATTGACATCATACTTAGCGAGCATCTTACGGAAAGCACCATGAATAAAATGTGAACCACCATCAGTCATAAGATATCTAGGGACTCCAAACCTTGGAAAAATAACTTCTTTAAGCATTTTAATAGAAGTGTTATGATCAACACTACTAGTTAGAATAGCTTCTACCCACTAAGTAACATAATCAATAGCAACTAAAATATGTGTATAACCATTCAAGGCAGGAAAAGGTCCCATCTAATCAAAGCCCCAAACATCAAACAGTTCAATAACAAGAGAATAATTCATAGGCATTTCTTGACGTCTACTAATGTTACCTATTCTTTGACATTCATCACACGATAAGACAAACTTACGAGCATCTTTGAAGAGAGTAGGCCAATAAAAACCAGATTGAAGTACCTTGTGTGCAGTTCTATCTCCAGCGTGGTGTCCTCCATAAGATTCAGAGTGACACTTGCGTAGGATCTGTTCATGTTCATGCTCAGGCACACAACGTCTAATAACACCATCTACTCCTTCTTTATAAAGGTGTGGATCATCCCAGAAGTAATGTCTTAAATCATAAAAGAACTTCTTGTTTTGCTGGTATGTGAAACTAGGCGGTAAATATTTAGAAACAATGTAGTTAGCATAATCAGCATACCAATGAGCGGTATGAGAAGCATTGATGACCGCTAATTGTTCATCAGGAAAGCTATCATTAATAGGCAGTGGGTCATCAAGAACATTCTTTAACCTATACAAGTTATATGCAACGGGGTTCTCAGCTCCCTTTCTATCAATAATATGCAAGTCAAATTCTTGGAGCAAGAGAACCCATCTAATGAGTCTAGGCTTAGCATCTTTCTTTTCCATAAGATATTTAATAGCAACATGATCAGTGTGAATAGTAACTTTGGAATCAACAATATAAGGTCTAAACTTATCACATGCAAACACAACTGCTAAGAACTCTTTTTTTAGTAGTAGTATAATTTCTCAGGGCAATATCAAGAGTCTTACTAGCATACTGGATAACATTCAATTTCTTATCAACTCTTTGCCCTAAAACAGCACCAACAACATAATCACTAGCATCACACATAATTTCAACAGGTAATAAATTCCAATCAGGTGGCTGAACAATAGGTGAAGTGATCAAAGCTTTCTTAAGCACTTCAAACGCTTCTACACAATCATCATCAAAGACAAAAGGAATATCTTTTTGCAATAAATTAGTCAAAGGCCTAGAGATTTTAGAAAAGTCCTTAATGAACCTCCTATAAAAGCCGGCATGACCAAGGAAACTTCTTATAACTTTTATGTCCTTGGGACATGGCATCTTTTCAATAGCATCAACTTTGGCTTTATCAACTTCAATAGCTCTCTCGGAGATCTTGTGCCCCAAGACAATGCCTTCATTAACCATAAAGTGACACTTTCCCAATTCAGGACGAGACTAGTTTCTTCGCATCTCTGCAAAACTCGATCAAGGTTGCTCAAACAATCATCAAAAGAGGATCCATAGACAGACAAGTCATCCATGAATACCTCACAAAACTTTTCACAAAAATCAGTGAATATAGCCATTATGCATCTTTGAAAGGTAGCAGGTGCATTACATAAACCAAAAGGCATACGTCTATAAGCAAAAGTACCAAAAGGGCAAGTAAAAGTAGTTTTAGATTGATCCTTCGTTGACACAGGTATCTGAGAGAAACCAGAATAACCATCTAGAAAGCAAAAATGTGTGTGTTTGGATAGCCTTTCTAGCATTTTATCAATAAAAGGTAAAGGTTAATGATCTTTCTTGGTAGCTTTATTTAACTTACAGAAATCAATTACCATCCTATAACCTGTAATAATTCTTTGTGGGATAAATTCATCTTTATCATTAGGAACGACGGTAATACCTCCCTTTTTAGGGACACAATGGACAGGGCTTACCCATTCACTATCAGCAATGGGATAAATAATACCTGCCTCCAGGAGCTTTAGTATCTCCTTTCTTACCACTTCCTTCATCTTAGGATTTAATCGTCTTTGAGGATCTCTAACTGGTGTGGCATCTTTCTCCACTGAAATCTTGTGTTGACATAATGTGGGACTAATGCCCTTAAGATCATCTAGAGTATATCCAATAGCTGCTCAGTGCTTCTTCAGAGTTTTCAATAATCTTTCTTCTTCTTTCTCTGAACGGTTAGCACCAATAATAATAGGATATATTTCTTTTTCATCAAGATAAGCATACTTAAGATTATCGGGTAATGGTTTGAGTTCAAACACGGGATCACCCTTGGGTGGAGGGGGATCCCCAAGAATTTCAATGGGAAGGTTATGTTTCAGCATAGATTCCTGTTTAAGGAACACTTCATCTATTTCTTCTCTTTCCTTCATAAACATATCATTTTCATGGTCTAGCAAATATTGTTCTAACGGATCAGTTGGAGGAACAACAATGGAAGCAAGACCAATAATCTCATCCTTACTAGGTGGTTCCCTTTCACGAGGTTGTCTACTAAACTTAGCGAAATTAAACTCATGAGACATACCATCTATGCCAACAGTGACAATATTCTTTTCACAATTAATCTTAGCACTAGCAGTATTCAAGAAGGGTCTACCAAAAAATAATGGGACAAAAATCATCTTGTAGGGAACCAAGAACAAGGAAATCAGCAGGGTATTTAACCTTCCCACTCAAAACTTCAACATCTCTAACAATCCCAATAGGTTTAATGGTGTCCCTATTAGCAAGCTTAATAGTAACATCAATGTCTTCTAATTCAACGGGTGCAATGGCGTGCATAATTTCTTTATAAAGATCATAAGGTATCGCACTAGCACTAGCACCCATATCACATAAACCATGATAACAATGAACTCCTATTTTAACAGAAATAACAGGCATGCCTACGACAGGTCTACGTGTCTTAGTATCAGCTCTAGCAATATTAGCAGTCTCACCACAGAAAGAAATAACATGCCCATCTAAGTCCTCATCCAAGAGATCTTTAACCATAGAAATACTAGGTTCAACATTAATTTGCTCAGGAGGTGTATAAGTCCTAGTATTACTCTTACGAACAACAGTCGAAGCTTTAGCATGATCCTTTATCCTAACAGGAAAAGGAGGTTTTTCAACATAAGCAGTAGGAACAATAGGATCACTATAGGTAATAGTCTTTTCTTCAACTGTAATAGGTGCAACTACTTTCACTTCAACAGGAGGATTATATTTAAATCACTTCTCTTTAGGGAGATTAATGTGAGTAGCAAAACATTCACAAAAGTAGCTACTATCTCAGAGTCAAGTCCATACTTAGCACTAAATCCACGAAAAGCATCGGTATCCATAAAAGATTTAACACACTCGAACTTAGGTGTCATACCTGACTCCTTACCTTTGTCGGAACCCCAATCTTCAGAGTTGCATTTAATTCTTTCCAATAAGTCCCATTTGAAATCAATAGTCTTCAGCATATAAGAACCAACACAGGAAATATAGAGTAGGTTGCGATTATCAAGAGAAAGCCGAGCATAAAAATTCTGAATAATCATTTCCAGAGAGAGCTCATGATTGGGGCATGAATATAACATTGACTTAAGCCTCCCCCAAGCTTGAGTGATGCTTTCTCCTTCGCGAGGCCAAAAATTATATATGTAATTACGATCACGATGAACAAGATGCATAGGATAGAACTTCTGGTGAAATTCCAACTTCAATCGCTTATAATTCCAAGATTTTGTATCATCACATAGCCTATACCATGTCAATGCTTCTACCTTCAAAGATAAAGGCAAGACCTTCCTTTTGAAAACATCATCGGGAATACCTGCATGCTTAAATAATCCACAAACTTCATCCACAAAGATAAGGTGTAAATCAGGATGCAATGTTCCATCTCCTGCAAATGGATTAGCTAGCAGTTTCTCTATCATACCCGAAGGAATCTCAAAGTAAATATTTTCATAAAGTTCAGTAGGTTGAGGAGAAACTCTTTGCTCTTCTGGTTGGGGTGAAGATACCCCAAACAAGCCCCTCAACGGATTAGTTTCCATAGTGACAAGTAACAGAAAATTTCAGCACACTATATAAATGTTTCCTTATCAAGTTCCACTCACCAAAAGCACTACACTCCCCGGCAACTGCCCCAGAAAAGAGTCTTGATGACCCACAAGTGTAGGGGATCTATCGTAGTCCTTTCGATAAGTAAGAGTGTCGAACCCAACGAGGAGCAGAAGGAAATGATAAGCGGTTTTCAGTAAGGTTTTCTCTGCAAGCACTGAAATTGTAGGTAATAGATAGTTTTGTGATAAGATAAATAGTAACGAGCAATAAGTAAATAAACTAAATAAAGTGCAGCAAGGTGGCCCAATCCTTTATGTAGAAAAGGATAAGCCTGGACAATTTCTAATAATAATAAAGGAGCTCCCGAGGACACATTGGGAATTATCGTCGAGCTAGTTTTCATCACGTTCATATGATTCGCGTTCGGTACTTTGATAATTTGATATGTGGGTGGACCGAAACTTGGGTACTGCCCTAACTTGGACAAGCATCCCACTTATGATTAACCCCTATTGCAAGCGTCCACAACTACAAAAGAAGTATTAAGGTAAACCTAACCACAACATTAGACATATGGATCCATAACAGCCCCTAACGAAGCAACGCATAAACTACGGTTTAAGCTTCTATCACTCTAGAAACCCATCATCTACTTATTACTTCCCCATGCCTTCCTCTAGGCCCAAATAATGGTGAAGTGTCATGTAGTCGACGTTCACATAACACCACTAGAGGAAAAGACAGCATACATCTCATCAAAATATCAAACAAATACCAAATTCACATGAATAATAATAGCAAGACTTCACCCATGTCCTCAGGAACAAATGTAAATACTCACAAAGCATATTCATGTTCATAATCAAAGGAGTAATAATATGCATAAAGGATCTGAACATATGATCTTCCACCAAGTAAACCAATTAGCATCAACTACAAGGAGTAATCAACACTACTAGCAACCCACAGGTACCAATTTGTGGTTTTGATACAAGATTGGATACAACAGATGAACTAGGGTTTTGAGAGGAGATGGTGCTGGTGAAGATGTTGATGGAGATTGACCCCCTCTTGATGAGAGGATCGTTGGTGATGATTTCCCCCTCCCGGAGGGAAGTGTCCTTGGCAGAACAGCTCCGCCAGAGCCCTAGATTGATTCCGCCAAGGTTCCGCCTCGTGGCGGCGGAGTTTCGTCCCGTAAGATTGCCCACGATTTTTCCAGGGTAAAAGTGATGATATAGCAGAAGATGGACGCCGGATGCCCACCAGGGGGCCCAGGAGATAGGGGCGCGCCCTATAGGGGGGGGGGGGGCGCCCCCTGTCTCCTGGACAGGGTGTTGGGCCCCTCGCCTATTTCTTTCGCTCAGAAATTCTTAGTAATTCCAAAAAGTTGTTTCGTGGAGTTTCAGGACTTTTGGAGCTATGCAGAATAGGTTTCCAACGTTTGCTCCTTTACCAGCCATAATTCCAGCTGTCGGCATTCCCCCTCTTCATGGTAAACCTTGTAAAATAAGAGAGAATAGCCATAAGTTATGAGATATAATGTGTAATAACAGCCCATAATGCAATAAATATTGATATAAAAGCATGATGCAAAATGGACGTATCAGCTGCTGAAAAGAGACCTTTGGTCCCGGTTGGTGGCACCAACTAGGACTAAAAGGGGGGCTTTTGTCCCGGTTCTAGCCACCAACCGGGACCAATGCGTCGCCTATATAAACAACACTTGTGATATTTCCGTTTCCGTTCCTCGTTCTCCCGCCGCCGACGTCGCCCTCTGCACCGTCGCCCGCGCCCGTCGCCGCTGTCGCTGTCGCCCACGCCCATCGTCTCCGCCCCCGTCACCGCCCCGACGCTATCACCGCGTGCCACCCCGTGCCATCGCTGCCCCAACGCCGTCGTCGCCCCGCGTCGCCCCGAAGCCGTCACCGCCCCGCGCCACCGCTGCCCCGACCTCGCTGCCTCGACGCCCCATCGCCCACAGTGAGCCCCCACGCCCCTACCCTACCCCCTGCTGCCGCCACCGCTGCCGTATGCTTTTTTTCATGGATGTGTGGCTTTTTTTCATATATGTTCATGTATATATGTTGATGTATGGGTATATGTATCATGTTTTTTTTCATATATGTTGAT
>NC_041389.1:463243218-463257547 GCF_002162155.2 Triticum dicoccoides | reverse complement strand
AGATGATCATATGAATTTTTTTGTTCATAGATGATCATATATATGATGTATGCATGGATGTGGATGGAATATGATGTTTTTTTATTCATAATTTTTTTTTGTTCATGAGAGAGGCGGCAAGGACGTCGAGAAATTTGTACTATTTAGGGTTAGGGTCGTTGAGGAAGAAGGAACATAAGGAAAAATAATAAAAGTGGAAGAACGAAGAAGGAGAAGGAGAAGGAGAAGAAGAGGAGAAAAAAAAAGAAGATGAAGTAGAAGAAAAAAAGGAGAAGAAGAAGGAATAGAGGAGAAGAAGAAAACATAAAAATATTTTCTTCTTCTCCTCTTTTCCTTCTTCTTCTCCTCTTTTTTTTTATTCTTCTTCTTTTTTCTTCTTCTTTCTTCTTCTTCTTCTTCTTCTTCTTCTTCTTTTTATCGGGAACGAGGGTGTCGAGGATCACCGAGCGGTCGAGGGTCGTGGGTTGCCTAGCGGTCGAGGGTCGAGAACTAGGGTAGAGGGTCGAGGGTCGCCGAGGGGTCGAGGGTCGAGAGTCAAGGGTCGTCGAGGGGTCGAGAGGTCAAGGGTCGTCGAGGGGTCGAGAGGTCGAGGGTCGCCGAGGGGTCGAGGGTCGAGAGTCGAGGACGTCGAGGGGTCGAGGGGTCGAGGGTTGATATGTCTCCAACGTATCTATAATTTATGAAGCATTCATGCTATTTTATTACCTGTTTTGAACGATTATGGGCTTTATTATACACTTTTATATTACTTTTGGGACTAACCTATTAACCGGAGGCCCAGCCCATATTGTTGTTTTATTGCCTGTTTCAGTATTTCTAAGAAAAGGAATATTAAACGGAGTCCGAACGGAATGAAACCTTCGGCATCGTGATTTTTTGGAAGAATATGATCCTGGAGACGTGGAGTTCACGTCAGAAGATCCTCGAGGAGGCCAGGAGATAGGAGGGTGCACCCACCCCTCCTGGGTGCCCCCTCTGTCTCGTGGGCCCCTCGAGCACCTCCCGACCGACTTCTTTCACCTATATAGTCCCACGTACCCCAAAAATATCCACGGAGAAGATAGATCGGGAGTTCCACCACCGCAATCCTCTATAGCCATCAAAATCATCTCGGGAGCCCGTTTCGGCACCCTGCCGGAGGGGGGATCCCTCACCAGGGGTCATCTTCATCATCCCGGCGCTATCCATGACAACGAGGGAGTAGTTCACCCTCGAGGCTGAGGGTATGTACCAGTAGCTATGTGTTTGATCTCTCTCTCTCTCTCTCTCTCTCTCTCTCGTGTGCTCTCTTGTGTTCCCTCTATGGCACGATCTTGATGTAACGTGAGCTTTTCTATTATAGTTGCATCTTATGATGTTTCTCCCCCTCTACTCTCTTGTGATGAATTGAGTTTTCCTCTTGAAGTTATCTTATCGGATTGAGTCTTTAATGATTTGAGAACACTTGATGTATGTCTTGCCGTGCTTATCTATGGTGACAATGGGATATCATGTGCCACTTGATGTATGTTTTGGCGACCAACTTGCGGGTTCCGCCCATGAACCTATGCATAGGGGTTGGCACACGTTTTCGTCTTGACTCTCCGGTAGAAACTTTGGGGAACTCTTTGAAGTACTTTCTGTTGGTTGAATAGATGAATATGAGATTGTGTGATGCATATCGTAAAATCATGCCCACGGATACTTGAGGTGACAATGGAGTATCTAGGTGACATTAGGGTTTTGGTTGATTTGTGTCTTAAGGTGTTATTCTAGTATGAACTCTATGATAGATTGAGCGGAAAGAATAGCTTCATGTTATTTTACTACGAACTCTTGAATAGATAGAATAGAAAGGATAACTTTGAGGTGGTTTCGTACCCTACCATAATCTCTTCGTTTGTTCTCTGCTATTAGTGTCTTTGGAGTGACTCTTTGTTGCATGTTGAGGGATTGTTATATGATCTATCTATGTTATTATTGTTGAGAGAACTTGCACTAGTGAAAGTATGAACCTTAGGCCTTGTTTCCTACCATTGCAATACCGTTTACGCTCAATTTTATCATTAGTTACCTTGCTGTTTTTATAATTTAAGATTACAAATACCTTTATCTACTATCCATATTGCACTTACAACAGCATCTCTTCGCCGAACTAGTGCACCTATACAATTTACCATTGTATTGGGTGTGTTGGGGACACAAGAGACTCTTTGTTATTTGCTTGCAGGGTTGTTTGAGAGAGACCATCTTCATCCCACGCCTCCCACGGGTTGATAAACCTTAGGTCATCCACTTGAGGGAAATTTGCTACTGTCCTACAAACCTCTGCACTTGGAGGCCCAACAACGTCTACAAGAAGAAGGTTGTGTAGTAGACATCAAGCTCTTTTCTGGCGCCGTTGCCGCGGAGGTGAGTGCTTGAAGGTATATCTTTAGATCTTGCAATCGAATCTTTTTGTTTCTTGTTTTATCGCTAGTTTAGTTTATAAAAGAAAAGTACAAAAAAATGGAATTGAGTTTGTCTCATATGCTTCGTCTTTTTAATATCTTTCGTGAGAATGATGGTAAGGAAAATTATGCTCAAGTGCTAGAAGAAGAAGTCTATAAAATGTTTGTCACTAAATCTTTGAATGATGAGCATGATTGCAATGTTGTTAGTATGAACTCTTTGAATATCCATAGTACTAATGATGATTGCACTAGTCATGATGAAAATATCTCTTATGAGCATGTCAACTTTTGTGGAGTGCATGTTTGCATGAACACACCGAATAGAGAAGATATATATTGCAAGAGGCATAAGCATTTAGAAACTAAATTGTTGCAAGAAAAGTTAAATGGGAGTGCTGAGAATTTACATTTCCTTTGTCGTACTTGTGAACTTTGCAATGAACATGGTCATTTACATCTCCGATGCAAATTCTTTCATGATCGAATCGTGTCCAAAAATTGTGATGATTTGATTTCCCTTGCACATTATAATGAACTTAGTTTGCTTTTGGGTTTTTAAGAATTGAAACATTTAACTAAGGATCTTCCAGATTTTGCCCTTAAGAAATTCCTTGATATTGATCTAGAGAAGATTTATTTGTATTGTACGATGAATTGCATTGAAAATCCTTATATTGCCAATTACCTAAAGAAAAGAAAACAAATAGAAGATGAAGAGAATATTAATGAAAGGGAAGAGAATTCCCATTATCCTCCTATTATTTCTTATGATGAATCAGGTATCGAGGAGGAGCCTTCTATTCAACCAATCTCATCAATAAGGAGCTCAAGGAAGAAGGTTGAACCCACACATAATGTGAAGAAGAAAAGGAATAGAAGGAGCAGTAAAGTTAAAAAGGTATCCCTCCCAAATTATGTTGCTCCTACTACTCATTGTGATGATTATAATTGCTATAATATTGGTGTTATCCATACTATTAATGATGAGAATGATTATGGTTATGATATGAAAAGGCCCAATCTTGGGGAAGCTATGTTTGATGAGGATGAAATATTTGAGAATATATTTGCTGCAACTAATGTTTGTCCCAAGCTTGGGGATGCTACGTTTAATGAAGATGATATTTTTAGTCTCCCAAGTTTTGATATGCAAAGTTGTTATGATGATAGCATGCCTTGTACCTATGATGATTATATTGATGAAAGTCGGTTTGGAAGAGTTTCAACGTTAGGAAGTAGTGATACCACTATTTTGGAGGATGTTGAATCTTATAATATTTATTAAAGTGGATTTGGAAGAGTGTCAACTTTATTTAGTGATGATTCCACTATCTTGGAAGAGGTTTCAATCGATTAGGATGAGAACAAAGTTGCTACTTATGATGATCATTGTGATGAAACTTATACTATAAAAAGTAGTGATGATTATATTTATAAAACTTGTCATGATTATGATTACTCTTTTTCTGAACATTACTCTTTTAACGTGGAAACAATTTATAGTGTTCAAGTCTCTTATTACACTCCCACCATTCTGAACGAGAAGAATTTTGCTTATGTGGAGAATAGTAAATTTTCTATGCTTGTAGATCATGAAAAGAATGCTTTAGGTGCTGGTTATATTGTTGAATTCATTCATGATGCTACTGAAAATTATTATGAGAGAGGATCATATGCTTCTACATATTGCAATAATATCAAGTTTCCTCTCTATGTGCTTAAAATTTTGAAGCTATGCTTGTTTTACTTTCCTATGCTAGTTGATTATTGTTCCCATAAGTTGTTTTATCACAATATACCTATGCATAGGAAGTGGGTTAGGCTTAAATGTGATAGTCATATGCTTCGTGATGCTCCCGTTATGTTTGAATTCTTATCTTTTATGTGAGCATCATTGCCATCATCATGCCTAGCTAAAAAGGCATTAAAGAAAAGCGCTTGTTGGGAGACAACCCAATATTTATCCTTACTGTTTTTGTGTGTCCACATGATTATGCTACTGTATTAATCATTTTTTATAGCTTTTGTTTCAATAAAGTGCCAATTAGAACCTTTGGGAAGACTTGGGTGAAGTTTATGTGATCTTGCTGTAAAAAACAGAAACTTTAGCACTCACGAGATTAGCTGCAATTTTTTACTGGTGAGTGATTTTAGGTTGATTCTTTTTGAAGATAATTAATAGACAAATTCCTCAGGTCCAACAATTTATTTCATAATTTTTGGAGTTTCATAAATATACATTTGATACAAATTACTACAGGCTGTTCTGTTTTTGACATATTCTGTTTTCATTGTGTTGTTTGCTTATTTTGATGAATCTATGGCTAGTATGTAAGGGTATGAACCATATAGAAGTTGGAATACAGTAGGTTTAACACCAATATGAATTTAGAATGAGTTCATTACAGTACCTAAGTGGTGTTTTTATTATCTTATACTAACGGAGCTTACGAGTTTTGTTTTGAGTTTTGTGTGGTTGAAGTTTTCAAGTTTTGGGTAAAAAGATTCGATGGACTATGGAATAAGGAGTGGCAAGAGCCTAAGCTTGGGTATGCATAAGTCACCCCAAGGTAATATCCAGGTACAACCAAGATCCTAAGCTTGGGGATGCTCTGGAAGGCATCCCCTCTTTCGTCTTCGTCTTCGTTCAAGTTTTGCTTGGAGCATCATTTTATTTTATTAGTATTTGCTTGCTGTTATTTAGAATAATGTTTTGCATCTATATTTTCAATAAAAATGTCAAGGATAGCCTTTACCATGTTTATTTTGCCAGTATACATGTTGCTGTTTGAAAGCAGAAAGTTTACCCTGTTGCAAAAATGCCCTAGAAAAGTCAGAGAATGATATAATACTGAATCTTTAAGAATAATGAGCTATGATAAATCTTCTACAGCGTAGTATTTTTCTCATAATTTTTGGAGTTAGGGAAGTATGATGAATCTTGCATTCTTTACAGACTATACTGTTTTGGCAGATTGCTGTTATGTTTGCATTGTTTGCATCTGTTTGCTTGTTTAATGATTCTATTTGAGGATAGGAGTATTAAATATGCAGAGGCATTTAGTATTCAATGTTGAATAATAATCTTAGTGATTTGTTACAGTAGAAGATGATAAGGTTTTGCATTGGTTTATACTAACATATCTCACGAGTTCTTGTTGAGTTTGGTTTGGATGAAGCTTTTTGATAAAAAGAGAAACCATGATATGAGTGGAATTAAGGAGACGCAAAAGTTCAAGCTTGGGGATGCCCAAGGAACCCCAAGATAACATTTCAAGAAGTCTCAAGCATCTAAGCTTGGGGATGCTCCGGGAGGCGTCCCACCTTTCTTCTTCAACAATTATCGGTTAGTATCGGTTGAACCTAAGTTTTTGCTTCTTCACACGAGTCGTGCTATCCTTGAAATGTCATTTTATTTTGCTTTGCTTGCTGTTTGAATACAACACCAAGATCTGAAATTCTTAAATGCGAGAGAGTCTTCACATAGTTACATAATTATTTAACTACTCATTGATCTTCACTTATATCTTGTTGGAGTAGTTTGTCATTTACTCGTGTGCTTCACTTATATCCTATGAGTAAATGGTTGAATGAGTTGAATGTCATAAATCTGAAATTATATATGTTTCATTTGCTTACTCCATTGGGAGTAATGACTTCACATCTAAGAAGTAGAGGTTGTAAATTTATTGAAGGTTAGCAAGCATTGTATTGGTCATTTGAACAATTCATGAAAGAATATTGAAGGAAGAGAGATTTCACATATAAATATACTATCCTAGACATCTTTTATAATTGTGAGCACTCATTAAGTATGACATGCTAAAGAGTTGATGTTGGACAAGAAAGACAACGTAATGGGTTATGTTTTCTCACATCTCAGTTAAAGTATATTGTCATGGATCATTCAAACATGTTGAGCTTGCCTTTCCCCCTCATGCTAGCCAAAATTCCTAGCACCAAGTAGAGATACTACTTGTGCTTCCAAATATCCTTACACCCAGTTTTGCCATGAGAGTCCACCATACCTACCTATGGATTGAGTAAGATCCTTCAAGTAAGTTGTCATCGGTGTAAGCAATAAACATTGCTCTCTAAATATGCATGACTTATTAGTGCGGAGAAAATAAGCTTTGTACGATCTTGTTATGGAAGCAATAAAAGCGACGGACTGCATAATAAAGGTCCATATACAAGGGGCAATATAAAGTGACGTTCTTTCGCATTAAGATTTTGTGTATCCAACCCTAAAAGCGCATGACAACCTCTGCTTCCCTCTGCGAAGGGCCTATCTTTTACTTTATGTCTTTTACTTTATGCAAGAGTCAAGATGATCTTCACCTTTCCCTTTTTCATTTTATCCTTTGGCAAGCACTTTGTGTTAGGGTGATCCTGATATATATATCCAATTGGATGTACGTTAGCATGAACTATTATTGTTGACATCACCGAAAGGTGAATACGTTTGGAGGCAACATTATAAGCCCCTATCTTTCTATGTGTCTGATTAAAACTTCAAAACCACAAGTATTGCGTGAGTGTTAGCAACTGTAGAAGACTATATGATAGTTGAGTATGTGAAGTTTGCTAAATCAAAGCTCTGACATAGACCCTTCCTGAAAATAAGATGAATTGCAATTGTTTGATGACGAAGAATGAAGTTTGCTAGTTTTCAAGAAAGTTTATGGTCTATGCTTTAACATGTGAATGGCTTGTTACTTGATTATGAAAAGTTTTATGAGATGAACTACTGTTATGACATATAATGATGCTAGTAAAGGTGATTGAAATTATCATTGATCAAACTTGTGCACCTCTAGCATTCACACTTCATAAATTCTTTCTTTATCATTTACCTACTCGAGGACGAGAAGGAATTAAGCTTGGGGATGCTGATACGTCTCCAACGTATCTATAATTTATGAAGCATTCATGCTATTTTATTATCTGTTTTGAACGATTACGTGCTTTATTATACACTTTTATATTACTTTTGGGACTAACCTATTAACCGGAGGCCCGACCCATATTGCTGTTTCATTGCCTATTTCAGTATTTTGAAGAAAAGGAATATCAAACGGAGTCCAAACGGAATGAAACCTTCGGCAACGTGATTTTTTGGAAGAATATGATCCTAGAGACTTGGAGTTCACGTCAGAAGATCCTCGAGGAGGCCAGGAGATAGGAGGGTGTGCCCACCCCTCCTGGGCGCGCCCCCTATCTCGTGGGCCCCTCGAGCACCTCCCGACCGACTTTTTTCGCCTATATAGTCCCACGTACCCTATAAACATCCACGGAGAAGATAGATCGGAAGTTCCGCCACCGCAATCCTCTGTAGCCACCAAAAACCTCTCAGGAGCCCGTTCCGGCACCCTGCCGGAGGGGGGATCCCTCACCGGTGGCCATCTTCATCATCCCGGCGCTATCGATGACGACGAGGGAGTAGTTCACCCTCGAGGCTGAGGGTATGTACCAGTAGCTATGTGTTTGATCTCTCTCTCTCTCTCTCTCGTGTTCTCTCTCGTGTTCCCTCTATGGCACGATCTTGCTGTATCGCGAGCTTTGCTATTATAGTGGGATCTTATGATGTTTCTCCCCCTCTACTCTCTTGTGATGAATTGAGTTTTCCTCTTGAAGTTATCTTATCGGATTGAGTCTTTAATGATTTGAGAACACTTTATGTATGTCTTGCCGTGCTTATCTGTGGTGACAATGGGATATCATGTGCCACTTGATGTATGTTTTGGTGACCAACTTGCGGGTTCCGCCCATGAACCTATGCATAGGGGTTGGCACACGTTTTCGTCTTGACTCTCCGGTAGAAACTTTGGGGCACTCTTTGAAGTACTTTGTGTTGGTTGAATAGATGAATCTGAGATTGTGTGATGCATATCGTATAATCATGCCCACGGATACTTGAGGTGACAATGGAGTATCTAGGTGACATTAGGGTTTTGGTTGATTTGTGTCTTAAGGTGTTATTCTAGTTTGAACTCTATGATAGATTGAGCGGAAAGAATAGCTTCATGTTATTTTACTACGAACTCTTGAGTAGGTAGAACAGAAAGGATAACTTTGAGGTGGTTTCGTACCCTACCATAATCTCTTCGTTTGTTATCCGCTATTAGTGTCTTTGGAGTTACTCTTTGTTGCATGTTGAGGGATTGTTATATGATCTATCTATGTTATTATTGTTGAGAGAACTTGCACTAGAGAAAGTATGAACCTTAGGCCTTGTTTCCTACCATTGCAATACCGTTTACGCTCACTTTTATCATTAGTTACCTTGCTGTTTTTATAATTTTAGATTACAAATACCTTTGTCTACTATCCATATTGCACTTGTATCACCATCTCTTCGCCGAACTAGTGCACCTATAAAATTTACCATTGTATTGGGTGTGTTGGGGACACAAGAGACTCTTTGTTATTTGGTTGCAGGGTTGTTTGAGAGAGACCATCTTGTTCCTACGCCTCCCACAGACTGATAAACCTTAGGTCATCCACTTGAGGGAAATTTGCTACTATCCTACAAACCTCTGCATTGGAGGCCCAACAACGTCTACAAGAAGAAGGTTGTGTAGTAGACATCAAGGGTCGCCGAGGGGTCGAGAGGTGGCCTAGCGTCAAAGTATTGAAGAAATCCATGGCTTCATCATTAGCCGGAAGTAACCGGGGCATGATGGTATGAATTTCTCCAAAGTTGTCTTGGAATGGAGTCCCGGATAGGATAATCCGCCTTTTGGTACGAATTTCAGCAAAGGCCTTCCAAATAGCGATATTCGGAAAGCTCTTGCTGTACTTTGTACCAAAAAGCGAATTATCCTATTTGGGACTCAGTTCCAAAACAACTTTGGAGAGCTTTGTACCATCATGCGCCTGTTACTTCCGCCTAATCATGAAGACATGGTTTTGTTGAATCCTTTGACACTAGACAAACATGACATGAGGGGGTCGAGGGTCGGAAACTAGGGTAGAGGGTTCTGGATCGCCGAGCATTTGAGGGTCCTCAACTAGCTAGGGTCAAGGGGTCGAGGATTGCCGAGGGGTCGAGAGGTGGCCTAGTGTCAAAGTATTGAAGAAATCCATGGCTTCATCATTAGCCGGAAGTAACCGGGGCATAATGGTATGAATTTCTCCAAAGTTGTTTTGGAATGGAGTCCCGGATAGGATAATCCGCCTTTTGGTACGAATTTCAGCAAAGGCCTTCAAAATAGCGATATTCGGAAGGCTTTTGCTATACTTTGCACCAAAAAGAGAATTATCCTATCTGGGACTCCGTTCCAAAACAACTTTGGAGACCTTCGTACCATCATGGCCCTGTTATTTTCGCCTAATCATGAAGACATGGTTTTGTTGAATTCTTTGACACTAGACGAACGTGACATGAGGGGTTCGACGGTCGGGAACTAGGGTAGAGGGTTGTGGATCGCCAAGCGGTCAAGGATCTTCAACTAGCTAGGTTCGAGTGGTCGAGGATCGCCGAGGGGTCGATAAGTGGCCTAGTGTCAAAGTATTGAAGAAATCCATGGCTTCATCATTAGACGGAAGTAACCGGGGCATGATGGTACGAATTTCTCCAAAGTTGTTTTGGAATGGAGTCTCGGATAGGATAATCCGCCTTTTGGTACAAATTTTAGCAATGGCCTTCCAAATAGCGATATTCGGAAGGCTCTTGCTGTACTTTGTACCAAAAAGCAAATTATCCTATCTGGGACTCCATTCCAAAACAGCTTTGGAGAGCTTCGTACCATCATGCGCCTGTTACTTTTGCCTAATGATGAAGACATGCTTTTGTTGAATCCTTTGACACAAATGTCGGACAATCATGAGAGAGAGGCGGTCGATATACCCCCTCTCCGACAACTTCGACATGACGGGGGGTCAATATACCCCTCCCCAATAACATTTTTTTCTATGTATATGTCGTTGTTGTCGATATACCCCCTCCCGAATAACTTAGATATATCCATCTCTCATGTTTGTATATTAATTGCCATGTTGTAATATTTGTAGAAACTATGGATCATCAAAGAGACTTCGATCAAGAAGAGATATTGGAGGACATAATCCATGGTGGAGGTGATGTAGTCTTATCGTTTCTCAACGACATCAAAGAAGGCCTGCAAGGAGAGGAAGCAGGCTGCGGTGATCAAACAATAATGGAGGAGGGTCATGATCGTGATGGTGGCTCTAGCGACCGTGATGATGGCTCCGGTGACCGAACGGAGTCGGGAACAGCTGTTGCAAAGTTCGGTGAGGTATGTAAAAATATATTAATTAAGCCTGTGCCGACTAGCTAATTGATGCATTAATTGTTTTGGTATGTACATATATTAACTCTTCTTTCTTATTTTATATAGCCCTCCGGATCAAGCAATACTTCAGTAAGGAAACGAGGCCCAAAGAAAAAGTTGCGCTCTGATGAAAGGTTCACGATCACATAAATCGTGCACGATGGCCAACCGATTAAACCCCTCCGGACCAAGGAAGCATTTTCTACTCAGTGCGGGGTTCTTGTTAGGGACATGATCCTGATCAGCATCGAGCTATGGATTGAGCCTAAGAAGGAAGAGCTTCTTCAAGTTTCTTTTGTCGAAGATAGATAGAAAGAAGATCTTTGGAAAGCGCTGAAGGTAAATTTCACCCTACCGGAAGAGGAGGATCCGAAGAATCCTGTTATAGAGCCATTGATCAAGTCCTATGCTCTCAAGAAGATGGCAGATCTATTCAGGAGGTGGAATAATGAGTTGAAAACTACGTATGTCGACCAAGACAAGACTCTAGAATTCACCGGCCGATTTGAGAAGATAAGAGATCACTGGCCCGCATTTGTGGCCAACAAGACATCGGAGAGGAGTAAGAAGATGTCAGCGACTAACAAGATAAATGCTGCAAAGAAGGAGCATTACCATCGCATGGGGTTAGGTGGCTACCTCAAAGCCCGGCCGTTGTGGGACAAGGCTGAGCAGGACCTGATTGTTAAAGGGGTCGAACCAGAGACATTGCACTGGCTAGACTGTTGTAGGGCTTGGTTCTTCAGGGCTGGTGGAACATTGGACCCTGAAACAGGGAAGTGCTGCCGGACGGACGAGCAACATGCAACACCCATCACGAAGCTTCGGAAAGCAATCAACAAAGTGTGGGAAGGGAAGTTCGTTCCCGACAGAGAGAACGACGAGCTCACAAGGGCCCTCGGGAATCCTGAGCACCCTGGACGAACACGAGGCACGCCAGGCTCCGTTGCATGGAAGGTTGGGTTTCTCGACGCAGGCGGTTACAAAACCCAAGAGAGGAGGAGGAAAGTGGAGCAGAGCAAACTGCAGGAGCTTAAGGCAAGGGTAAGAAAGCTAGAGGAACGAGATGTTCAGAACCAGCAGATGTGAGATCCTGCCCAAGCTACCCCAGAAGCTACCCCGCCATCTCAGCAGAGAAGCAGTGTGGCTTCCACCGATCTCGTTCAGCAGCCTGACATGACGGGTCCTAGCTACCCCGTGGATTTTATCACGGATTCACACCAATGCCACCTTATGATGCAATGGCTTCAGCTCAAAGTCAAGGCGGGTGTCGGCTCTGTGTTCCCTCCTTCACCTAGAGCAACTTTTCACTGTAGTCCGATTCCACAAGGCTATGCTGTTGTGATGGTGGACGAAATAACGGAGGGATTTGAGGAGCTTCAGCTTGACCACCCTACAGGTGATGAGGAGACTCAGTTGGGTCTTGCTATGCATACTCCGTGTCTATGGCGGAAGGAGCACATCAAGCTTCTAAATTTAACGGCTCCTGCTAGTCAGCTGGGCACTCCACCTCCTCCGCCTCCTCCTCCGGCGCGTGATCAGGGCACTCTGCCTCCTGCTCCGGCACGTGAGGGCGGCAGTACTCCGCCTCCTTCTCTGCCTGCTCCGGCGCGTCCGAGCAGCCCGCCTCCTCCTTCGCCACCTCGTAAGCAATGACGGAACACAGACGCCGCCACTCTGGCTTCTTCGGCGCGTCGTAGCAGTCCGCCTCCGCTGCTCCGCCTCTTCAGCAACGAAAGAAGATAGCCGCAGCCGCTCCGGCGTCTAGCAGTACAGCTAGAGGCGAGAGGCAAGCAGAACGAAGAAAAGGGAAACAAATTCCCCAGCTCGGCGAACAAGCGAAGAAATCGTGCCCCCCGCTCAATGTGTCTAGCGATATCATCGCTAATCTTCCGAGGTTGCTGCCCGGTTATACCAATCCTGGAGATTGCATGACCGATGAGGACGCAATAATTTTTGAAACAATGGAGGTGGATACTATAGATTTGAGTACGGGAAGCCTCTCGTCAGACCTGGTACTTCCCTAACAACGATGATGTGAAGATTCCATGATTGGTACATGGACATCTGCAGGAAGTCTGGAAAAAAATACTTTGTCGCTATTGGTTAAAGAGGAGCATGACCTTGTTGGAATTGATGTGTTGTTAGTTCCATATGAGGAGTTCTTCCAGTTTTTCAATCAAAAGGCCCTCGATAAAACAATCATCACTTGCTACTGTCTGTAAGTACTACTTCTCTGTAATTAGTTAAGTCTCTATATATAGCTCAGCTCTTTCATTGCATGTATATATAATTATCCTCACTATATTATGCAAATTGAAGATCACCGAATTGAAGAAAATACAAGTAGGTGATATTGGGTTCATTAACACAAATCTCATGGATAAATGCAGTGTTAAACATGATGCCAGACAAACCGAGGCCAAGTTGCTCGCATCGTTACTTCGAAAATCAAAACAAAGCTACAATACTCTTTCCTTATGAATACAAGTGAGTGTTACTGTCTTGTGCATATTCAGTTTCCCTTATTTCTCGAGGTTATAGTAATGTAATTGATGAGTTATGCATGCATCCGCAGATTCCACTTTATTCTGCTAGAGATTAAGCTTGAGCAGGGACTAGTAACCGTGATACACTCCAAATGAAAAAATCCGGAGGAGTATGCGACCATGAATAAAATGCTTGAGAAGTAAGTTCAATAGATCATTATCGCACAATATCGACAACTTTGTTCATTTCCTGATATCAAGTAATTGTTTTCTTTGTCTGGCAGGGTTTGGAAAAAGTTCACCGCACAAGCTCAGGGACTGCCGGCGCAACTGCAATTTGACCACCCGAAAGTAAGTAGTAGCTACTAGCTAGTTCCGCGCATCTCCCATTGATTCTAGCTAGTTTCATCAATACCATTTAGCATGCTTGCTTATTAGTTTGATTGACCTTTATTTCTTGTAAATTGGTTGTGGCAGGAACCCGAGAATGATTTGTGTGGATACTACATTTGCGAGTTCATCCACCACCCCACCTGTGAGCGGGGCTACTCTAAACAACAATATGAAGTGCGTAAGCAATGATATTCACAATTTTATTTTATTACCATCATTTGTGTTCAGTTTCATTAATATATATGTATTGATCCCCTTCTTGAAATTAGATGTGGCGGATGCGGGATGAACTCCTACCACAAGATCGCATACAAGCAATTCAAGAGGAATTGGCGGGATCCTTTCTTGACCATGTCATCGACAAACACGGAGAATACCATGTCGAAGTTGAGTTCAGATGTTAGGGGATGTAAGAGATCTTATATTGTATATATATATATGTATCCAGTAGCGTCGGATAGATATACAAAAACTTGTTGTTCGACCAATCTATCAGAGAAGGAGAGGTCGATCACTTCTCTCTGTGTATATGTTCATGATGATCTTCTGTACTTAATGGTTTCCTTCATTTGCTTACTAGCTAGATAGCATGCCGAGTCCTCTCTATACGTAGCGTCGACCAAGCACGGAGATAAGAGAGGACACTCATCTTTATTAGCGAGCTAACACAATATATGAAACCCCTAAATTAACCCTACAAAACCCCCAAAACCCCCAC
>NC_041389.1:463241528-463242935 GCF_002162155.2 Triticum dicoccoides | reverse complement strand
CAGCCCCTGAACTGCTGACACGTGGAAGCCTTTTGGCAAAAGGTCCCCCTGCCTGGGCAAGCGGCAGTGGCCACGTGGAGCCCCCATCTGTCCCGGTTCTTGGGCGAATCGGGACTAAAGGGTCAGGACTTTAGTGACGACCCTTTAGTCCCGGTTCGGGAACCGAGACCAATGGCCCTCACGAACTGGTTCATATGGCCCTTTTTCTACTAGTGATGCCGTCAAGATGATATCGTCGACATAGAGCAGCAAGTAGGACATGTCGGAGCCCTGATGCTAGACGAAGAGTGAGGCGTCCGAGCGGGTAGAGCGGAACCCAAGCTGGTGGAGAAGCACCGCGATGCGCTGGTACCAACCGCGCAGAGCCTGCTTGAGTCCATACAAGGACCGCGAAAGCAGGCACATGTGGTCAGGAAGCACCGGGTCAACAAGCCTGGTGGGCTGCTGGCAGAAGACATGCTCCTCGAGGTGACCATGGAGGAAGGCGTTGGAGACGTCCATTTGGTGCACCGGCCAAGCACGGGAGACCGCAAGGTGGAGAACCGTGTGTATCGTGCCGGGCTAGACGACCAGAGCGAAGGTGTCACTGTAGTCGATGTCAGCATGCTGTCGGAAGCCACGAGCGACCAAGCTTTTAAATAGCGTCCGCTACCTTCACTATTGCAGCCGCAATAGCGGTAGCATCACCCTGCCGCTATTAGTTTAAGGTTGCATTAGAAAATAGCGTGTTGTCATGATGCGGGCACAATATCAGCTGTTAGACCGCTATATCGTTTGCTATCCGCAATATCGCCCGCTTTATAAGTCCTTGTTGTTCTGTTGTGTAATCTATTTTGGTAAATGTTTCTTGCTTGCATGTTTGCGTGACCAAATATTGTTCAATTATAGTTTATATCCTCATATATATGATGATTTCTCAAATGAAGTGTCATATTTTTTGCAATGGCCTAGAAATATACACAACAATCTCAAATTTATGAGTGTTTTTTAAAAATTGCCTATGTGGATATAGCGCCGCAATATCGCCCGCTATTCGCATTCCGCTACACAGACCCTAATCCGCAACCAGTCTGCTATTCGCTATTTAAAAGCTTGCGAGCGACCCAGTGCGCTTTGTAGTGATCAAGGGTACCATCAGGATGGAGCTTGTGTTTAAAGACCCACTTCCTAGTAATCACGTTGGTGTGCTGGGGACGGGGAACAAGTTGCCACATTCGGTTGCACAACCAGGCGTCAAACTCCTCTTGCATCACAGCCATCCAACGCGGGTCACAAAGAGAGGCTCGAACAGAGGATGACAACGGTAACGGCTCAGAGGTGGATGCCGCATGGAGTAGTCATCCGAGGCTTAACGCGAGCTCAGGCAAAAAATGCCCGTATGGGCGTGGGTGATTGGACCGGCCACAG
>NC_041389.1:463150638-463241397 GCF_002162155.2 Triticum dicoccoides | reverse complement strand
GAGGGAGGCACGAGCGCCGGGGGCATCGAGGGCACCGAGAGGGCCGCGGGCACTGGTGGGGCTGCGGGTGCCATGGGAGCGGCAGAAGCCGCGGGCGCTAGGGCCACGGTCGGAGGAGGCGCCGTATGCAGGGGCACGCCTCAAAGCCAGGGCGGGCCAACAGATGCGCGCAAGCGTCCTGGGAGAGGCATCGAGGAACCCGCGTCATCGGTGGCGCGAGGAACAACTTGGGGTACCTGCTGAAACAGAAACACATGCTCATCAAAGTAAACTTGCCGGTAAGTGAACACATGGTGGGAGACGGGATCGTAGTACCGACATCCCTTGGAGTTAGAGGGGTAGCAGATGAAGATGCAAGCGATAGAATGGGGTGCAAGTTTGTGGGGAGCAGTGTCGACAGTGCTAGGATAGTGATACGTCTCCAACGTATCTATAACTTTTTATTATTCCGTGCTATTATATTATCATTCTTGGATGTTTTACAATCATTTTATAGTCATTTTATATCATTTTTTGGTTCTAACCTATTGCCATAGTGCCCAGTACCAGTTGTTGTTTTCTGCAAGTTTTTTACATCGCAGGAAATCAATATCAAACAGAGTCCAAATGCAACAAAACTCCTGAGGATTTTTTGAGGCCAGAAGAAAGCCAGTGGGCCAAGGAAGCACCTGAGGGGCTGCTCGAGGGGAGCAGCACCCACCAGGGCGCGCAAGGAGGCCCAAGCGCGCCCAGGTGGGTGCTGCCTACCTCGGGTGCCCCCCGAACCACCTCTTTGATCTATAAATACCATAATATTTTAGAAACCATGGGGGAGTCGATGAAATATTGATCCAGGCGCAGCAGAGTCCAGAACCACCAGATCCAATCTAGACACCATCATGGAGGGGTTCACCACTTCCATTGGTGCCTCTCCTATGATGCATGAGTAGTTCTTTGTAGACCTACGGGTCCGTAGTTAGTAGCTAGATGGCTTCCTCTCTCTCTCTCTCTATCTCTCTCTCTCTCTCTCTCTCTCTCTCTCTCTTGATTATAAATACAATGATCTCATGGAGATCCATATGATGTAAGTCTTTCGGCGATGTGTTTGTTGGGATTCGATGAACTTTGAGTTTATGATCAGATCTATATTTTTATCCAAGAAAGTTATTTGAGTCTTCTTTGATCTCTTATATGCATGATTGCTTATAGCCTCATATTTCTTATCTGATATTTGGGTTTTGTTTGGCCAATTTGATCTATTTATCTTGCAATTGGAAGAGGTGCTTTGTAGTGGGTTCGATCTTACGGTGCTTGATACCAGTGACAGAAGAAGAACCAACACATATGTATCATTGCTACTAAGGATAACAAGATGAGATCTATATCTTTTCAATAGATAAACGGATCTCGTCTACATCATGTCATCGTTCTTATTGCATTACTCCGTTGTCTCATGAACTTAATACACTAGATGCATGTTGGATAGCGGTCGATGTGTGGAGCAATAGTAGTAGATGCAGGCAGGAGTCAGGCTACTAATCTTGGACGTGATGCCTATATATTGATCATTGCCTGGATATCGTCATGGTTATTTGAAGTTCTATCAATTGCCCAACAGTAATTGTTTTCCCACCGTTTGCTATTTTTCTTGAGAGAAGCCACTAGTGAAACCTATGGCCCCTGGGTCTCTTTTCATCATATTTGCCTTTGCGATCTATTTTCTCTTGCATTTATTTTCAGACCTTTAAACCGAAAATACCTTACTGCAATTTATTTTGTTCCACGATCTATTTATCCTATCTACCACTTTTTACCTCACGTTTTTGCCTATCTTGAGGCGTCGTACTCGGAAGGGATTGACAACCCCTTTAATACGTCGGGTGGCGAGTATTTGTTATTTTTGTGCACGTGATGTTTACGTGGTGTGAGGAGGTTCTCCTACTGGTTCACTAACCTTGGTCTCATCACTGAGGGAAATTCCTATTGTCACTATAGTGCATCATCCCTTGCTCTTTGGGGAAATACCGACGTAGTTCTAGCATACATCAAAAGGAATTTCAGGCGCCGTTGCCGGGGAGGATCTTCAACATTAAACAGGTTACTAATCACAAATCTCATCTCCATGCAATTTATATTATTTGCCATTTGCCTCTCGTTTTCCTCTCCCCCACTTCACAAAAAATTGCCGTTTTATTCGCCCTGTTTTTTGTTCGCCTTTTTCCCATCAGATCTCTTATTTGCTTGAACTTCTCACCATGAGTGACTTTGGTATGGTAGAAACATATGATGGCCTAACTCCTAAAATGGAGCGTATGGGTAATCTGGATGCCAAAACTTTTGTTTTGGGGCAAGGGAATTTTATGGGAAAAGAACATATTCAAGAATTTTTCAACTGTGTCAGAAAATTAAGTCTTGATTATATCCCTATACTTAAAAGGACTAAATCTTATGCGGAAGCTATTTCAGCACTTGTTTTGAAGCTTGAAACTAGATTTATTCGTACTCATCCCACCTTGCAAAGATTGTCCTATGAGTTTCCCATTATAAAGGATCCTAAAGGTAAAAAGTTAGCCACTCTTGTTTTGATGAATGAATTTGACTACATAATACGGGAAGCTAGGGAAATCTTTGATTTTTATCGCATGAATCATAAAAACCCATGATTGATGAAATTATTTATAATAGTGATTATGGTTTGAGACATTTTCTTGGACAAAACAATCTTTGATGAGAATCTTAAAAAGCAAGTCCCCATTTTAGATATGATCCAACAAGTTTTTAATGACGTGAATCAACACTATTCTTGGATCACTGCCGGAAATCAAAGGGGTTATGATGAAAAGCAACTTGATAGTGCTAAGGTTTCCATGGATAATGTGTTTTATGTTTTATCTACAAAACCTCCTAACACAAATACCTCTGAGGGAAACAAGGGTAAGGATGACAAAACTTAGATCCTACGCGTTATGCCTAGCTAGGGGCGTAAAAGATAGCACTTGTAGGGAGGCAACCCAATGAATAAAATTTATTTTTGCTTTTTGCTTTCTGTTATTGAGTGTTAGCACAATTATGCTACTATTATTATTGTCTTTTTTGTGTTTTAGTTAGTGTTTGTGCCAAGCAATGCCTTTGGGAAGACTTGGGTGAAAGTTTATTTGATCTTGCTGAAAAACAGAAACTTTTGCGCTCACAAGATTCGTTGTCATTTTTTACAGAAGAGCGATTTTAAGTTGACGCTGTTTGCAGAGAATTAATAGATAAATTCCTCACGTCCACCAATTTATTTCATAATTGTTGGAGTTACAGAAGTATTCGAAATTTTAAGATTACTACAGACTGTTCTGTTTTTGACAGATTGTGTTTTCTTTGCGTTGTGTGCTTGTTTGGATGATTCTATGGTTTTCTTTGATGAGTTTTTGCCATAGAAAAGTTGGAATACAGTAGATATAATGCAAAAACAAAATAAGAATAGGTTTTCTACAGTAATTATAGTAGTGGTTTGGTTTCTTATACTAACAGATCTCACGAAGGTTTTGTTTGAGTTTTGTGTGATTGAAGTTTTCAAGTTTTGTATTATCTTACGGTGGATGAAGGAATAAGGCTACGCAAAAGGCTAATCTTGGGGATGCCCGAGGCACCCCAAGATAATATTCAACAAAGTAGCAAGCAACTAAGCTCGGGGATGCCCCCGCTTTCTTCTAACAACCATCGGTATTTTACTTGAAACTATATTTTTATTCGTCACATGATATGAGTTTTGCTTGGAGCGTCTTGTATGATATGAGTCTTTGCTTGTTTTGATTTGTTTTTTAAGTGTTGAATCCTTTCTGGACACACCCTTTTAAGAGAGCCAAAAATTATGCTATGCTTGCTCCTATGCTTCACTTAAATTGCTAGAGCCATGGATTTGCTCTAGTACTTCACTTATATCCTTTTGAGCATGGTGTGCTTTGTTATTTTTGAAGAAATGCTCTCATGCTTCACTTAGATTTATTTGGGAGTTAGTAAAATTTTAAGAAATTCTCTCTTGCTTCACTTAGATTATTTTGAGGGAAAGAAAAAAATTATGCTCATGATCTTCACTTATATTTATTTGAGCTCATCAAAAGCAACATATGAAAATAGTCCCGAAGTGATAGATATCCAAGGAGGATATAATAAAAAATTTCATGAAGATAATTGGACAAAATAAACTTGATTCTTATTAATGGTTTTGAGATATTATGATATGATATGTGAGTCATGTTGATGTGTAATTGTGATTTAGTAAGAATATTGATGTTAAGGTTTGTGATTCCCTATGCAAGCACGAAAGTCAATAGTTATGCAATGAAATTTATGTCCTACTTATGGTGCATTATTCGGTGTTACTTATGATTAATGCTTGGGTACGAGATTTTTCGCTTTTTGGTTGGTCGATTCTCAATCTTTTTGCTACCCTTCATCTTGCACTAAGTATGATAACTACTTGTGCATCCAAAACCCTTTAAACTAGTTTTGCCTTATGAGTCCACTATACCTACCTATATGCGGTATTTCCATGCCGTTCTAAGAAAATTTGCATGTGCCATCTCTAATATTCAAAATAAATTTCTCTGTTATGTGCTCTACCACTCGCGAGGCGGTAAAGGGTAGCCAATATTTTCCATGCTAGATGTGTTATTCTCACGATGAGTGTTTATTCACTTGTCATTGCACGAGAGTACTGCAAAGGTACTAGGGATGCCCAGTCTCGAAATGAATAAATGAATTTACTTTATGTTGTCAAATAATAAATTCCTTGGAAACTGTTGGTATGGAGGGCATCCGTGGATACGGCTAGCCATGGAAAGTGAAAGTTATGGTGGAAAAGGAATAAACTTTATTTTTTGTTTGGGAACCACCTATGATGTATCTAGCATGGAAAGTGTTGGGATGCTCCAAGTCATTTTCGTTGGTAGGAAACATATGCCTCTCAAAAACAATTTTATCTCTTAGTTTAAGCTTTGAGCTCTGGCACCTCTATAAATCACTACTTCGCTCCGCGAAGGGCCTTTCTTTTACTTATGCAATTTTATTTTTGAATTTGAGTCTCCATCTTCTCTTTTAAAGAACCAACTAAGGGGCACTATGATCGTATTTTAGCATTGGGTGTAGCTAATATTCGAGTGTGTTTCATGAATGGGTCAATGATTGAGCATGATGGGCTAGGGATAACTTGGTTTAGTATATTTTGAAAGACATGGTTGCTTGTTGGTATGCTTGAGTATTAAAGTCTTCATGTCAAAACTATACTATTACTTTGAATCATATAAAAGTCCACATGTCCATGCTATAAAGAAAAGAATGTGATGAACATGTTAGGCAGGATTCCACAATCAAAATATCTATTTTTATCATTTACCTACTCGAGGACGAGCAGGAATTAAGCTTCGGGATGCTGATACGTCTCCAAAGTATCTATAATTTTTTATTGTTCCATGTTGTTATATTATCATTCTTGGATGTTTTACAATCATTTTATAGTCACTTTATATCATTTTTTGGTACTAACCTATTGACATATTGCCCAGTGCCAGCTGCTATTTTCTTCATGTTTTTTACATCGCAGGAAATCAATATCAAACGGAGTCCAAACGCATTGAAACTCCTCGAGGATTTTTTTGGGCCAGAAGAAAGCCAGTGGGCCAAGGAAGCACCCGAGGGGCTGCTCGAGGGGAGCAGCACCCACCAGGATGCGTCAGGAGGCCCAGGCGCGCCCAGGTTGGTGCTGCCCACCTCGGGTGCCCCCCGAACCGCCTCTTTGCTCTATAAATACCTCAATATTCCAGAAGCCCTGGGGGAGTCGACGAAATATTGATCCAGACGTCGTAGAGTCTAGAACCACCAGATCCAATCTATACACCGTCATGGAGGGGTTCACCACTTCCATTAGTGCCTCTCCTATGATGCGTGAGTAGTTATTTGTAGACCTACGGGTCCGTAGTTTGTAGCTAGATGGCTTCCTCTCTCTCTCTCTCTCTCTCTTGATTATCAATACAATGGTCTCTTGGAGATCCATATGATGTAAGTCTTTCGGCGATGTGTTTGTTGGGATTCGATGAACTTTGAGTTTATGATCAGATCTATATTTTTATCCAAGAAAGTTATTTGAGTCTTCTTTGATCTCTTATATGCATGATTGCTTATAGCCTCATATTTCTTCTCTGATATTTGGGTTTTGTTTGGCCAACTTGATCTATTTATCTTGCAATGGGAAGAGGTGCTTTGTAGTGGGTTCGATCTTATGGTGCTTGATACCAGTGACAGAAGGGGAACCGACACATATGTATCATTGCTACTAAGGATAACAAGATGAGATCTATATCTTTGCAATAGATAAACGGATCTCGTCTACATCATGCCATCGTTCTTATTGCATTACTTCGTTGTCTCATGAACTTAATACACTAGATGCATGCTGGATAGCGGTCGATGTGTGGAGTAATAGTAGTAGATGCAGGAAGGAGTCAGTCTACTAATCTTGGATGTGATGCCTATACAATGATCATTGCCTGGATATCATCATGATTATTTGAAGATCTATCAATTGCCCAACAGTAATTGTTTTCACACCGTTTGCTATTTTTCTTGAGAGAAGCCACTAGTGAAACCTACGGCCCCTGGGTCTCATTTCATCATATTTGCCTTTGCGATCTATTTTCTCTTGCATTTATTTTCAGCTCTATTAAACCAAAAATACCTTGCTGCAATTTATTTTGTTCTGCGATCTATTTATCCTATCTACCACTTTTTACCTCACGTTTTTGCCTATCTTAAGGCATCGTACCCGGAAGGGATTGACAACCCCTTTAATCCGTTGGGTTGCGAGTATTTGTTATTTGTGTGCAGGTGTTGTTTACGTGGTGTGAGGAGTTTCTCCTACTGGTTCGCTGACCTTGGTCTCATCAGTGAGGGAAATTCCTATTGTCAGTATACTACATCACCCCTTGCTCTTTGGGGAAATACCGACGTAGTTCTAGCAGACATCAAAAGGAATTTCTGGCGCCGTTGTCGGGGAGGATCTTCAACATCAACCAGGTTCATAATCACAAATCTCATCTCCACGCAATTTATATTATTTGCCATTTGCCTCTCTCTTTCCTCTCCCCCACTTCACAAAAATTTGCTGCTTTATTCGCCCTCTTTTTCGTTCGCCTTTTTCTCGTCAGATCTCTTATTTGCTTGAACTTCTCACCATGAGTGACTTTGGTATGGCAGAAACAGATGATGTCCTAACTCCTAAAATGGAGCGTACGGGTAATCTGGATGCCAAAACTTTTGTTTTGGGGCAAGGGAATTTTATGGGAAAAGACATATTCAAGAAATTTTTCAATTGTGTTAGAAAAGTAGGTCTTGATTATATCCCTATACTTGCAAGGACTAAATCTTATGCGGAAGCTATTTGGGGCACACGTTGGATCCGGCTGATGTTTCGGCCTTAAACGAACTGCTAGATCGCATTGCCACCCTGGGGGTCACAACCGACTACAATTGGATTGGGCTTAAACCCGATCAGAGAGAAATCATATCTCCGTCGATCACCCATCACGTGGCAATCATGGAGGAACAAGCTGAAGATAACTCTTCTCCCACGTTGAGGACAAAGTATGTTCGGGTTTCTGAACCCGGAGAGCCAGAGTCTCGTCTTCTAGAAGATACTTCTTGTCCTCCGAACATGGAATCGGGTGCTGAGCCTAAAAATGTACCGGATGCTTCGGAGCCCAGGCCCTTAACCTCGGAAATTCTTCGGAATCTGGATTCCTCAACGTGTCAGGGTTTGGATTTGATCCCGCCCAGCCACCACAAAAAATATTCCCCAAGCAACTCCGGTCCTCCGGACATATGCGACTTAATGTATGTGTGGCAGCAGCCCCAGGAAATAGTCCACCACTATTGGGCTAGATTCCTGCTTGTTAAAAACAAGATCAAAGCCTATTGCGACAACGACGCGATCTCAGTATTTTGCAATAATTGCACGGATGAGGGTATCCTGAATGCCCTCAACCGCCATCGTGTACTGTAATTTTCCGATTTGGCACACATAGTACAGAAGTGCTGCGCAATGGAAAGCGCCTGGAAAACCCAGATAGCCGCTGGGAACCACAAGCCTTTAGGCCATCCCCGGGACGGGCAAAGAGGACTCACCCCCGCGGAGCACCTAATCACTATCCCATGGACAAGAAAATTAAACCCATTACGAGGCATAAAACTGTCCACGAGGAATGGCGCAACAAACCCTGCAAAATTCACGTGTCACCAGACAGCGAACCAACACATAGCCTTCGAGCGTGTTGGATACTCTGGCAGGTGGCCAAAAGCGGCGAGGGTCTCCTCACTAAAAACACTCAAGGTAACTATTCTTTGGAGGACAACAATCCCGAAGTATTCATGGTCTTCGAGACCTTTTCGTCGAATAATCGGCGCAAGAGGGCACTCCGCAACCTCGCCGAAGTCTGCCACGTGGCGGCAGTAAGCCCTTGGAACGACACGGCTATCACTTTTAACGCCGATGACGAACCAAGAGCCCACTCAGTCCGAGCATCAGTCGCTCTAGTCCTAAACCCAATTGTAGAAGGATTCCGCCTCATTAAAGTGCTCATGGACGGCGGCAGTTGACTGAACCTCATTTACGAGGACACGCTCAATAAAATGCAAATGGACAGGAGTCACATTGAGCAAAGTAACACAACCTTCCGCGGTATTATCCCCAGCTGCTTCCTCTTGAGCATGTGTTGGTTTTTCCCTTGAAGAAGAAAGGGTGATGCAACAAAGTAGCGTAAGTATTTCCCTTAGTTTTTGAGAACCAAGGTATCAATCTAGTAGGAGGCTCCATGCAAGTCCCTCGTACCTACACAAACAAACAAGAACCTCGCAACCAACGCGATAAAGGGGTTGTCAATCCCTTCACGCCACTTACGAAAGTGAGATCTGATAGAGATAATGAGATAAGATAAATATTTTTGGTATTTTTATGATTTAAAATGAAAAGTAAAGATTGCAAAATAAAGTAGATTAGAAACTTATATGATGGAGAATAGACCCGGGGGCCATACATTTCACTATTGGCTTGTCTCAAGATAGCATAGGTATTACGGTGGGTGAACAAATTACTGTCGAGCAATTGATAGAAAAGTGCATAGTTATGAGAATATCTAGGCATGATCATGTATATAGGTATCACGTCCGCGACAAGTAGACCGACTCCTGCCTGCATCTACTACTGTTACTCCACATATTGACCGCTATCCAGCATGCATCTAGAGTATAAGTTAATAAGAAAAGAGTAACACATTAGGCAAGCTGACTTGATGTAGAGGGATAAACTCAAGCAATATGATATAAACCCCATCTTTTTATCCTCGATGGCAACAATGCAATACGTGCCTTGCTGCCCCTGCTATCACTGGGAAAGGACACCGCAAGATTGAACACAAAGCTAACCACTTCTCCCATTGCAAGAAAGATCAATCTAGTAGGCCAAACCAAACTGATAATTCAAAGAGACTTGCAAAGATAACCAATCATACATAAAAGAATTCAGAGGAGATTCAAATATTTCTCATAGATAAACTTGATCATAAACCCACAATTCATCGGATCTCGACAAACACACCACAAAAAGAGTTACATCGAATAGATCTCCAAGAAGATCGAGGAGAATATTGTATTGAGATTCAAAGAGAGAGAAGAAGCCATCTAGCTAATAACTATGGACCCGAAGGTCTGTGGTAAACTACTCACAACTCATCGGAGAGGCCTTGGCGATGATGTAGAAGCCCTCCATGATCGATTCCCCCTTCGACGGAGCACCAGAACAGGCCCCAAGATGGGATCTCACGGGTACAGAAGGTCGCGGCGGTGGAAATAGGGTTTTGTGGTGCTCCTGGATGTTTTAAGGGTATGTAGATATATATAGGCGAAGGAAGTCGGGGGGAGCCACGAGGGGCCCACGAGGGTGGGGGGTGCACCCACCCCCCCTAGGGCGTGCCCTGCACCCTCGTGTCCGCCTCGACTGCTTCTTGACATCTACTCCAAGTCTCCTGGATTGCGTTTGTTCCAAAAAGATCTCTCCCAAAGGTTTCATTCCGTTTGGACTCCGTTTGATATTCCTTTTCTTCGAAACACTGAAATAGGCAAAAAAAACAACAATTTGGGCTAGGCTTCCGGTTAGTAGGTTAGTCCCAAAAATGATATAAAAATGTATAGTAAAGCCCATAAACATCCAAAACGGGTAATATAACAGCCAAGCTACTGGAATCCGGGTTCATCACAGAGATCAAACACCCGGACTAGCTAGCAAACCTGGTCATGGTACCTAAGAAGGATAAATCCTGGCAACTATATGTTGATTTCAAAGACCTTAACAAGGCTTGCCCCAAGGACCCCTTCCCACTACTTTGAATTGACCAAATCATTGACGCAACTGCAGGGCACGATTGCCTGTGCTTCCTTGACACATACTCTGGATATCATCAAATCAAGATGAAAGAACCCGATCAAGACGCAACGACATTCATCACTCCGTACGGGCCCTACTGCTTCAATACTATGCCTTTCAGGCTCAAGAACGCCGGTGCAACTTACCAACGCATGATTCAAACATGCCTGGAAAAACAGATCGGCAAAAATGTGGAAGCATACGTAGATGACGTAGTCATCAAAACCAGACATGTCGATTCATTGGTGGATGACTTATGCCTTACACTCGACAACCTCCGAACATATGACATACGTCTCAATCTGGAAAAATGTGTTTTCGGTGTTCCAGCCAGAAAACTGCTTGGGTTCATCATATCCAATAGAGGGATCGAAGCAAACCCCACTAAAATCCGAGCCTTGTCACAGTTGGCAACGCCAACAGACCTCAAGCAGGTCCAAAAATTAGCTGGGTGCATGGCAGCCTTAAGCTGTTTTATCTCCAGATTAGGGGAAAAGGAGTTGCCATAATATCGCTTGCTACACCGCACTAATAACTTCATGTGGATGGACGCTGCCACAGCCGAACTGGAGGAGATAAAGGCTCTATTAGCAAGCAACCCAATCCTGGCCGCACCAAATGTCGGCGAACCAATGCTGCTCTACATATCTGCAACTCACCAAGTGGTGAGTGCGGTGCTCGCCATCGAACGGAATGAGGAGGGACATAAATTACCAATTCAAAAACCAGTATACTATGTATCAACGGTCCTTACACCATGTAAATCCCGATACCCGTATTATCAAAAGATAGCATATGCGGTCTTCATGGCATCCCGCAAGTTGCGGCACTACTTTAAAGAGTGATCCATCATGGTCGCTTCCGAAGTACCATTTAACGATATTATAAACAATCGGGACGCCACCAGCCATATTGCCAAATGGGCCATTGAGCTCTTACCATTTGAAATAATTTACAAGCCATGCCAAGCTATTAAATCTCAGGTGTTGGCTGACTTCGTCACCGAATGGACAGAGGCCGAAATCCCTAAAGAATACGGCACATACTCCAACTGGGTGATGCACTTCGATGGCTCTAAGATGTTAGCCGGATTAGGGGCTGGTGTCGTTTTGACGTCCCCCATAGGAGATACAATCTGTTATGTTCTCCAAATACTATACACAGATTCTAACAATGCAGCCAAATACGAGGCCTTATTGCATGGCCTCCAGATGGCCGTCTCCATGGGCATACAACGCCTTCAGTGCGTGGGGATCCAAACCTTGCAATATCTCAAATAAATGGAGACTTCGACGCAAAAGATTCAAAGATGGCGGCTTATCATAATGTCGTACGCAAAATTTCAGCTCGGTTTGAAGGGCTTGAGTTTCATCATGTGGCTTTAGAAAGTAATCAAGCGGCGGACATACTTGCCCGCATGGTTGCTAAACGCGACTGTCGACGTTCTGGGAACAGGGGTCCCCAAACTTGCCTGCCTGCGGCCTACGGCGTGGCTCAAGCAGTGGCCTAGTGCGGCCCATCTTCATCAATAAACACTCAGGACCCTCGTGAGGGGCCAAGCCTCGCGGGGCGGACAACACAAGGCCTCATCAGGGGTAGCCTCACCAGGCAGGCTTGCGATGAGGCGGAGAGATCAAGGCAAGGAGTACCTCGTGAGGTGCTTGTGATGCAAGCCATGACGATCGAGACCAGGCGGACACCAGCCAGCGGAGTGTCCTTGCTTCCTGTTTGGTGCAAAGGGGGCAAGCGCAGGCGCGGAGTACCGAGGCATCGGGCAAAGGTTTCCATATCGGTGCAATAAGACCAAGACCAGCAGAGCAGCAGGAAGGAGGTCACCATGGAGCCAAAGACGGCGTCATCACCAGTACCTTTAGAAGTCGAAGGCCACCTTTAGTCAGGATAGCTTGTACTAGCTGTCCCCTTTCAAAATGGCCGTTGTTGGCTCCCTTCCCGCTCAATATTTGGGAAGAGGACCAGGGCATCTTTAAATAGGGCTAGCCACCATAGTAGATGGGGGCTCATCTCATCTGGATCCCATCCCAGACCATCCCATCTCATCTCACCTCATCTGATCCCCGGCCGATCAGATCAAATCCTTCCCAAGTAGAACACCGCACCAGCTCAAGAACACCCGTCATGAGGTTGTTCTTCCTTTGTACTGTTCATCATCAGCCCCAGAGGCAATCCACCACACCACACACTTGATTAGGGTATTACACCACAACGGTGGCCCGAACCAGTATAAACCCCGTGTCCCTTGTGTTGTTCATCGTGCTAGCCTAGATTCACGGTGAGGTTTTGGGGCGTGGATCAGTAGGGAGTAGATCTTCGTGCGCACCCCAGAGTTCGAACCTTAAGGATTTTGCCGGAACCCTATATTCGACATTTGGCACGCCAGGTAGGGGTGCGCCGGAATATTCTTTCCATGGTTCTGCGTTCCATCTCTTCTTCGCTTCCATGGAGGACGCTCGTCGAGCTCGCGCTCAGCGTCGGGCTGCTCTCGCCGCCCGCATCGCCCAGACGGCTCCCGTCGGTGGGCCTCCATGTGTTCTCTGTCGCCTGCCGCCAATGCCGCCACCAGCCTGACAGGGAACAAGCTGCAAGCGTCGTTGCTGCATCCCTCGATGCGGTGGGAAGGCCGCACTGCCACTCCGTCGCTAACTCCAACCGGTTCGTCGTCTCACGCTCGTCGCGCTCCCATGGATGCGCAGGCCGCGTTGCTCCTGGCACGCGAGCTCCTGCACTACCGCCCCGTCGATGACCTCTACGAGGAGTGGCTTGCTCGCATCACCGAGCTCGTCAGCGCCGTAGGGGGATCTCCTGCGCCGTCCGTCTCGCTGCCTCGCCCTCCGTCCTTCATGGGCGATGCAGCTCAGGAGGTGCATGTCGGTGTCAAAACCGGCGGATCTCGGGTAGGGGGTCCCGAATTGTGCATCTAAGGCTAATGGTACCATTAGGGGGGGGGACACAATGTTTACCCAGGTTCGGGCCCTCTCGATGGAGGTAATACCCTACTTCCTGCTTGATTGATCTTGATGATATGAGTATTACAAGAGTTGATCTACCACGAGATCGTAGAGGCTAAACCCTAGAAGCTAGCCTATGATTATGATTGTTCTTGTCCTATGGACTAAACCCTCTGGTTTATATAGACACCGGAGGGGGCTAGGGTTACACAGAATCGGTTACAAAGAAGGAGAGCTACACATCCGGATTGCCAAGCTTGCCTTCCACACAAAGGAGAGTCCCCCCCGGACGCGGGACGAAGTCTTCAATCTTGTATCTTCATAGTCCAATAGTCCGGCAAAGTATATAGTCCAGCTGTCCGAGGACCCCCTAATCCAGGACTCCCTTAGTAGCAATTTGTAATAGATAAATATTTAAAAAAGGAGAAAGAAATGTAGTAATAAGCTGACGCTGTGCATTTTTTCCATTGTTATTTGCATGATACGTCAAGGCGTGTGTATACAAGTAGTGCGATAAGCAAAGTAGGACTATTTGACATGTCCTTACCAAGAGTCAGCTGCGTATGGGTATATAAAGCAGGTATAGCGATCGTCATCAGAGACCACCTGGGGTTTCCCTTGTACGACAAAGCTCCTTGCCTCCTTGGTTTCTCCGTCCCGTGATGGGTCCGGTAATTGGACTAACAGAAGATCCTCCGGAAAATAGGGACCTGAAAGAAATAAAAAGTGTGAAGGTATACGGGTCCTGGGGCGGTTGAGCCGCATTGTGGGTCGTATTGTAGTTGTGCCTCCGCCTATGCCCATGGTATTTTTAGTGCGTAATTATGTACGCGCGGCACAAATGTCGCCGCTGGACTAGGACTAGGATGGAGGCCGAATTGCTAGGCGAGCTCTGGACGTGCCGGTCGATCCTATTGCAGAGTACTCCGGACTCGTTTAGCTGTGTCCGGGGGCTTTATTGCCGAATTTGAGGTCTGCATAAGAAGGTTGCTCTGTACTTCTGCTACGAGGGCCGCAGTGTGTTCCTCTGTATGGAGGGAGCGCTCTGTGTTTCCATTGACTGTTATAACCCCGCGCGTTCCTGGCATCTTGAGCTTGAGGTACGCATAATGTGGTACCGCATTGAATCTAACAAATGTGGTTCGTTCGAACAGTGTGTGATAGCCACTGTGGAATGGGCGATATCAAAGATTAACTTCTCACTTCGGAAGTTGTCCGGGGATCCGAAGACTACTTCCAGTGTGATTGAGCCCGTGCAACAGGACTCTACACCTGGTATGACACCTTTAAAGGTGGTTTTTGAGGGTTTGATCCTCGAGGGATCGATGCCCATTTTCGCATTGCATCCTGATAGAGCAGGTTCAGGCTGCTGCCACCGTCCATAAGGACTCATGTCAGGTGGAATCCGTCAATGATGGGGTCGAGGACCAATGCGGCCGAACTGCCGTGACGGATACTGGTAGGATGGTCCCTGCGATCAAAAGTGATCGTACAAGAAGACCATGGATTGAACTTTGGGGCGACTGGCTCCATCGCGTAGATGTCCCTTAGTGTGTGCTACCGCTCCCGCTTGCGAATATGGGTGGCGTATATCATGTTTACCGTTTTCACTTGAGGGGGGAATTTCTTCTGTCCTCCTGTGTTCGGCGGCCGAGGCTCTTCGTCGTCGTGGCTATGCAGCCCCTTTTCCTTGCTCTTAGCATTCAACTTGCCGGCTTGTTTGAACACCCAACATTCTCTGTTGGTGTGGTTGGCTGGTTTATCGGGGGTGCCGTGAATTTGACACGAGCGATCGAGTATGCAGTCCAAACTGGACGGCCCTGGATTGTTTCTTTTGAATGCCTTTTTCCGCTGACCGGACTTAGAACCACTGAATCTTCCGTTGACTATCGTGTCTTCGGCATTGTCGCCATTCCTGCGACGCTTGTGTTTGTTGCGTCGGGGCTTGCCGTTGTTTTCTCTGGTATCTGAAGTGCCAGGATTTCTTGATGTGTTGTTGCTGCGAGCCAGCCAGCTATCCTCGCCCGCACAAAAGCGGGTCATGAGTGTCGTGAGGGCTGCCATGGACTTCGGCTTCTCTTGGCCGAGGTGTTGGGCGAGCCACTCATCGCGGATGTTATGCTTAAAGGCCGCTAGGGCTTCTACGTCTGGACAGTCGACAATTTGGTTCTTTTTATTTAGGAACCGAGTCCAGAATTTCTTGGCTGACTCTCTGGGCTGTTGGGTTATGTGACTTAAGTCATTAGCATCCGGCGGCCGCACATAAGTGCCCTGGAAGTTGTCAATGAATGTGTCTTCCAGGTTTTCCCAACTGCCAATGGAGTTTGCCGGCAGGCTGTTCAGCCAATGCCGAGCTGATCCCTTGAGTTTTAGTGGGAGGTAATTGATGGCGTGTAGATCATCGCCGTGGGCCATGTGAATGTGGTGAAGGAAATCTTCAATCCATATTGCGGGGTCTGTTGTACCATCGTATGATTCCATATTCACGGGTTTAAACCCTTCTGGTAATTCATGATTCATTACTTCATCAGTGAAGCATAGGGGGTGTGCGGCACCTCTGTAGTGCGCTTCATCACGACACAACTCGAATGAGTCCATTCTGTTGTATTCGGCCCGGCCGGATTTGTATTTGGTATATCCAGCGTGACGGTCGTCGTCTCGCGTTGGGGCACGCCCCCGTGATCCGTAGATCGATCTAGACTTTCCTGCTTTGTTTTCCAATATGTCTTGCAGGTCCTGCGTGTAGCCCCGGGTTTTAGTGTTTTTGTTTGATTGGCGATGGGGTGCGGGCTGGTGTTCGGGCTGATACGCTGCTTTGTCTCGGCCACGGGGTGGCCGGTCAGCCTCGTCCTGCGCTGGTAGTGTAGGCTCTAGCGCCTCCTCCTCTAATTGAGGTAGAAACCTGCGCCTCGGGTAACTTTTGGTTGGGCGCTCGAGTCCATATTCCTCGGCTGCCAGGACCTCAATCCATCTATCAGTTAGCAGATCTTGATCAGCTTGAAGCTGCTGCTGCTTTTTCTTCTGGCTTTTTGCAGTGGCTATAAGCTGGCGATTGAAGCGCTCCTGCTCTACGGGATCCTCAGGCACGATGAATTTTCGTCACTGAGGCTCACCTCGTCTTTGTAAAGGGGCTTGTAATTATCATCCTCCATGTCTCCATCCGTTGCCTGTTCATGAGGGCTAACTTGCCCATCCTCCCGTTCGGCCTGCTCAAAGTCTGGCTGGGCGGGATTGTTTTCATCTTTGGCATCATCCGGAGTGCTATTGTCTCTTGTGCCGGTATCGCTATTTTTTCTATAGCGGGGCTTAGAGCGGAGCCGATGATGTCGGTGCTTAGATTGCTTCTTAGGGGGATTATCCTCTGTTGCCTGATCGCTATCCCTGTCTTCCGGTGTGTCCACCATGTATATATCATATGATGAGGTGGTTGTCTAGCGCCCTGTCGGCGGTGGTTCCTGTTCTTCTCCTGCATCGTCGTCCATACCGTCGATGTCTTCGGAATCGAAGTCAAGCATGTCGATTAAGTCATCGACAGTGGCTATTAAGTGGGTGGTGGGCGGGGAACGAATTTCTTCATCATCCACTTCCCACTCAAGCCGGACATAGTTCGACCAAGAGTCTCCTGACATAGAGAGAGACTTTAATGAATTTAACACGTAGCCCAAGGGCGAGTGCTGAAAGATATCCGCGGAGGTAAACTCTATGATCGGTGCCCAATCAAATTCGATAGGCGCGGATGCACGCGGTTCAGAGCCTATGGCCGGAGATGAGCCCGAGGGTCCGATGACACAAATCTCATTAGAGCTGAAGTCTGTGTTCGGGTCTAACGCTGTTGAGTGTGCAGCCTCCGTGGCGGGGTCCATCCACCCGTCCTCGGACGGCATGATCTGCTCCGGATTAGTGGCCGAGGCAGTTGCAGGTATGATCTCCCAAACACCGCCCGATGACAGATCTAAGTCATGCTCGTCATGACTATTCGGTGCACCTGACATGGGTTCGAATCCATCAAAGATCAAGTCTCAGAGGATGTCGGCGGTGTAGGTCAAGCTTCCAAACCTGACCTGATGGCCAGTGGTGTAGCTATCGATCTTCTCCATGTGGCCAAGCGCGTTGGCCCGCAGTACAAAACTGTCGAATACAAAGATCTGTCCAGGGAGGAAAACCTCACCCTGGACTGCATCGTTGTAGCTGATTGAAGGAGCCATCAAGCCTTTACCGTGACGAAATAGTGGAACTCTCAATGAAAGCACCAATGTCGGTGTCAAAACCGGCGGATCTCGGGTAGGGGGTCCCGAACTGTGCGTCTAAGGCTAATGGTAACAGGAGGCGGGGGACACCATGTTTACCCAGGTTCGGGCCCTCTCGATGGAGGTAATACCCTACTTTCTGCTTGATTGATCTTGATGATATGAGTATTACAATAGTTTATCTACCACGAGATCGTAGAGGCTAAACCCTAGAAGCTAGCCTATGATTATGATTGTTCTTTTCCTACGGACTAAACCCTCCGGTTTATATAGACACTGGAGGGGGCTAGGGTTACACAGAGTCGGTTACAGAGAAGGAGATCTACATATCCAGATTGCCAAGCTTGCCTTCCATGCAAAGAAGAGTCCCACCCGGACACGGGACGAAGTCTTCAATCTTGTATCTTCATAGTCCAACAGTCCGGCCAAAGTATATAGTACGGCTGTCCGAGGACCCCCTAATCCAGGACTCCCTCAATGCCTCCACCACCTCCTCCCTAAGAAGGCGCCCCTGGACGAGACCCACCGCGTCCAGCGCCCGCACGCCAAGAAAGAAGCTGCCAAGAAATCCCTCGACCTCAAGATGGCGCTCGCGTTCTCCCTACACCAGCACGTCAAGATCGCATCCCTGCACCAACACGTCAAGACCCCGCGCTGCCCCCGATGGCGGCACGCGCGGACCATCAGGACCCAGCCCCGCATCAGCAAAGGGCTCCGGTAACCAAAGCAGGTTGCCTTGCCTTCACCACCGAGCTGTGCAGCGTCACCTGGCCAGGCAAGTTCAAGCCAGATCTACCTCCTCACTACGACGCACTGCCGACCCCACAGAGTTCCTGCAGCTCTACGAGCAGGGCATCGAGGCGGCCAATGGGGACGAAAAGGTCATGGTGAACTGATTTACCATGGTGCTCAAGGATGGAGCCCGCACCTGGCTCCTGAACCTGCCTCCCGGCTCTATCTCCTCCTAGGACGAGATGCGCAGCCGCTTCATCGCCAACTTCCAGGGCACGCGACCGCCCCCTGGCCATGGGTGACTTGTGCCGCATCAAGCAACAGCCAGGAGAGACCCTCCAAAAATACATCCAGCGCTTCAACAATGCCCGCCTCAAGATCCCCAGGGTTACAGACAAGGCCATTATCTCAGCGTTTTCTGATGGCGTCCGCGACATCAAGATGAAGGAGGAGCTCGCCATCCACGAGGATCTATGCACATCTCTCGAGCTGTTCAACCTGGCAACCAAGTGCACAAGGGCCGAGAAAGGATGCCTCTCCTTCCTCGAGCTTCCAGCTGCTGGCCCAGAAGAGAAGAAAGCCAAGGCCAAGGACGTAAAGCACAAAGGAGCAGCCGTGCTCGCAGCAGATCCAGACACGAAGCGCAGCAGGGACCAGCCAGAGTCGTCCAAGGGCAACCGGTTCTGCGCCTACCACAACCTCTACACCCACAACACCAACGAATGTCAGGAGCTCAGGGCCGTTCGAGAAGGACGTGTCAGTCAACGCCCCAAGCGCAACGACCGGGGCTATGGCCGAGGTGGAGGAATAGGTGAAGGATGATGGGACGATCAAGGCCCTCGCCAGGAGTGGCATGACTGACCTAGTGAGGATCGCTAGCAAGACCAGCCTCACGAGGTAGCTTGGAGGGACCAGCCTCGCGAGGACCGCCCACACGACATCGCTGGCCTTCCTCCTCTGCCGCCGCCGCCAAGAAGGAATGATGACCACCACCAGGACGAGGGGGCTGGAGGCTTCCAGGAGCCGCCTGCCATCGCTTGCATCCTGGGTGGTGCTCAGCCCCAGCCTTTCAGCGCATCTTCAAGCAGTTTGTTCGCAAGGTGCATGCAGTCATCCCCAAGCTCGAGGCCACGCACCCGCTCAGATGTGTTCGCACACGAACACGTCACCGTGTACCCTTGACGCCGGGGGTGATGCACCGCAGCTCACGTCGAAGGAGACCCGTCTGGAAGCGCGGTACACAAGCAATCCGGTGGGTGCTTTTGAGGATCCGAATCCCCACACGCCCGGGAGGGACCCCGTCAGGGCGCGAGGTGGCTATGGGTTGCCCTATGTCAACCTAATTTCCCCTAGGGTCTCGAGGTTCGCCGCCCTGCAACAAGAAGAACACACGAAGAACGAGAAAGAAGTAGAACTAGGGTTAAGGAGAAAAGATAAAAGATAAAGACTATAGATGATTTGATCGATTGTGTGTTATTCAATCGCCCATCACCCCTTATAGGTATATAAGAGGTGGCTGGACTTCCCGTGCAAGGAAAAGGCTTGGATTCACGTCCAAATCCCTAGTCAAATTCGGATTGGTCTTGTCCGAACTTTCCAAAATTGTTTGGTTTAAACTGGCTGCACCTTGTAGGTCTCTTTTGTGGTGGTAAACAACCTCGGATGGAAACGAGTCCAAAAGTAATCTTGACCGTTTCGACGATACGGACAACTTTTATGTTGAACGTTTTTTGATCAGAGGTCATATTGAGGGTCAAATATCTCGTGAAAGAGATCTGTTTACTCGCGCTACCAATCAGACATGGCGTCTGGTGGGGCGCGCCATATTTTGCCTCCTGACAGGGCTACATTCTGATAGCTCTAACTTTTGCATATGAACTCGGATTTGGACGATTTGTATATCATAATCGGTCGTTTCGCCGAGACGAAGAAAATCCTGTAGATCATTTTTCTATTTGAGGTCGTCTTGGGGGCTTAACAGGCCAAACCGTACTCTAAATATAAGATCTTAGTACTTTGAGCATAGTTTCCGCCTTCGAGATGAAATCGGTCGACGATGACCCAAACTTCAAAGATATTCATATCATCAATACGGAACTCTTTCATGTAGATCACTTCTCCATTTGAGGCCATCTTAAATAAGTTTTTGACCGTGCCAAAATCTGGTGTCAACACATGCCCCCCTATTTTTCGGCAAAACTTGTGTGCCGAAAAATAACTCGCATATAGCTTGTTCTAAGGACAATGTCAACACTCCATCAGTCATTTTGCATGTTCTTAGGACGATAAGTATGTATCGGCCATTGCTTGTTTGAACCTCTTGATGCAAACTTGGGTGAAAACTTCTCAGCTTCTATAACAATCCGGTGATAAGGTTCCATAGATCAAAACCATCCTCCGAACCATAGTGTTCACCCTTTCTCTAGGATTTTGCAGATAATCAAGAATGAACTTTCTCCAATCCTTACTTCGCCTGCATAAAATTTCATTAGTGGCCGAAGTGGTGGGCTTCGGTTCGGCCTTACCTATGTTGACAAGACCTAGCATCAGCTATTGATAGAAATACAATACACCATGATTAACATAGTAGCCAGATGCTTGCTGTGCCAACTCTTTCGAATAGTCATGTCTAGATATATGAACAATTTTAAATCAACCCAAGGTAAATTTTGCATCTAGACATACCCCAAGAAAAACTATAAGTGATTCGTCAAAACATTGATAACCCTTGGATATTTGTTGAAGTACTCATAACGAATCACCAAAAGCCTCAATATGTATAGAACCTATAGCAAGTACAAGATTCAATCCGAATAACAATGCATATTCGGCTTTGATTAAACATGCATAAAAATATTCTAAGCGGCATAAGGCTTCAAAAATAGTACCATAAGGAGATATATAAACAACACCAACACTTTGGCCATTGCTACGAATTGAACCATCAAAATATAATCTCCATAGTACTAGAGAGACAAGGCTAATATCACTTAACATGTACCTTGTCTCGGTCTCCAATTGAATTAAGAACGATGTTAGAATTCCACACCGACCATGATCAGATAGTTTCTTAGGACGATAGTTAAGTATCGGCCATTATCATGAGGCCCATGTAGAATTTATCCACTAAAGCATGTATAGCCGAAATAAACAAATAAAATAGCAATAAAATATGTCGGCCCATTTGTATTAGCAACAAAAATGAAACTAACCAAATGTATAGTGATTTGGTAATACCCTCTCATGATATAGAAAATTATGTTGCATCCATGGACCAAAATGAATCCATGGAGGGTAATTGATCATACCTAGGGATGAGTTCCATGGCAAAGGCATCAACAACATGGTTGAAGAAAATGGATGATGTGCTAACCGAAGATTTTGATGTTGTGATGTGCACCTTCAGCTTAATTGTTTGTTGCTTTCATTCTTTTCCTTCTTCACTTTTATTGTACTTGTTGCAATAGAAGCATGCACATCATTTTTGTTTTGATTGATCTTCTTGGGAACCCATGTCATGTTCTTCTTTCTCAGCTCTTGTGCACTAAGATTTTGTAATTCCTTCTTTTGCCAATATGATAAGTCGAGTGAGCACCTTGACTGTGATTTTGTTTCAACCAATGGCAACTCTTTTTGGGCCTTGTGCACCCTCAACTTCTTTTCTTCAGATTTGGCACTCTGATTTTTATCAATTGATTGTGTCACTTCTTTTCCTTTTGTAGCCAATGTCAACACTTTAATTGGCTCTTTGTTATTTGAGATCAAATCTGAAGTAGCACACTTACGACCATCTCTTTTCATGTGGTAAACTTGCTTTACCACCTCTTTCTTCTTTCTTGAGCACTGGACCGATTCCTTATGATCGAAACGGTCTTTGATGAGTGATTGTTCAAATGTTGATCTTCTTGGAGCTACATATGGTCTAAAATAAGATGGAGAATGTGCCCTTGTATCATACCTGTCCCATGATGGATATGGATCTATATGAGCATAGGGAGGCATCCACGGCATTGGCATTGACGGCCCAAAATAAGGATATGATTATGTTGCATTAAAATTCTCACTTTGCCAATACCGATCCGCATATTTGCGCCTTGGGGGTGATCTTGGTTTCTTTGCATGATTTGGCCGATAAGAATTCTTCTCTTCACTCTTCTTTTGATATTTATTCAATAGTTCAGCGAAGGTGATTTTTGATCTCTTACACTTACGCTTATTTCGGCATTTGTTTTCTTTAGGTTTGCTTTCATCGATCATTGGATTTGCTTGCTGTCCCCCAGTCCTTGGCGTCTCCATTGTACCTTAGATGGAATTTTTGCCCTCAAGATTATGTTCATTATGCTCTTCAACAAATTCTTTACTTGAAAGCTCAATCCCATCACCTACAGTTTTTACCTTCTCTTTAAATGGATCGGCTTGAAGCAGCCGATGCAAAAACTTTCTGCCATCGGGACCAATCGGAATAGGCTGGTCATCTCTTGGTGTCTCAACAAATTTTTAATCGTCCTTTATCAATGGCCGATTTAACTATTTTACGGAACATATTGCAATCCTCAAAACTATGTTTGAAGGAATGATGCAACCTACAATACATTCGTCCTTGAATTGATGGCTTGACATGGTGATCAAGAATTGTAATGTAATTATTTTTCAGTAACAAATCAAATATTTGATCACACATGCTTGAATTGAAGGCAAACTTTTTATTTTCTAGCCGATCTTGCTGTGAGAACGGTTTTGGAGTTAAGCAAACGAATGATTCAGATTTTGTATCACCCCATTCGGCTATGAATTTTATTTTGCATTCTCTTACCGATGTCATTGGATAAGAAACTATACTTGCATCGGTTTGCTCAGAAGATTTTAACCTTGGCTTTAAATTTCTAAAATGAAAATAGTTAGAACATACATGTCTCAATTGAGACCAAGTGTAAGCCAAGTAAGAAATAAGCAAAGCTAGCCAATTAGATATGAACTTTAGACAAAGCAATGGGGAAAGCCTTGGCTGCAATAATTTTTCACTATCGGTCTTTCTGAATGGTGTAATGTGTTCACCGATATGCTTTGTGGCAATCTGATTGCTAACAAATAAATTACCCTTCTTCATTTATCTCTCAATATTTCTTACGAAATTTTTTCTAATATATGCATCAACAACTAAGTCATGACCAAATCTAAAAACAGGTAAATTAATTGCTAGACATACCTCTTCAAATATGTTGGGAGAGCGTGATGGTGGTGTGATTTGAAGAATATCTTGCTCCGCCTTCGGATAGCTCCCGAACGCCTTGTCATCATCTTTTTCTTGATTTCGTGCATCATTAGTTTGAATATATTTGTCCACCAAACTTTCTTCGACTACTTGTTCTTATTCTTGAAGCTCATCAATTTCTATGGCACGGAACTCGTAGGGCAGGAAGTAGGTTCCATTAACTTCAGAAAAATCAAGTATGGCTGTCTTGCTATACTTTCCATGCCCTTTCTCAACAATGTTTGCCTCTTTGGATTCTATGGATTCAGAATATATACTACTTGATTCGGCTTTTTCAACCGAAGCACTTTTAGTTTTTGAATCGTCATTCTTTTCATCGGTTATAACAATTGGCAAGGCTTCTTTTCTTTGAGCTAATTCCCTATCAATTCTCTCTTGGCGAAGTACTTGCACCCTATCGCGCAAAGCTTTAACTCCCCTCTCAATTTCAGCCTGCTCTATATTAGTTTGCCCTCCAATGCTTTTAGGATATTTCGGCAATGAAGTGTTAGTGTTACCAAAATTTTGCAATTGTGTAGGCGGTGTATAATATGTTGCGGTACTAGGTGGAGGTGTATGAACTTCTGTATAATCATATGCTCTATCACCAATACTACCAATTGATGAAGTTTCATCTTCCTGCAAAACTCTATCCTTTATTGCAGCATAATCAGGAAACAACCCCTTTTCATATTGTTCAAGGCAAAGAGCATTAATTCTCTTGTTTTGTGCTAAGCTCATTTTTAATGCAGCCACAATCACTTCTGGAAGGGATTGCTCCGCAATACTTTCAGATTCTTTCGGCAATGATTCATGAGTGTTGCCGAAATTCTTGAATTGCATAGAGTATGCATTATATGCTATAGTATTTGATGACGGCACATGTGTTCCTGTAAATTTTTCACTTATTCGGCTATGACCATGAAGATGCGGGGCCGAATTATGAACATCAACAGTTGCATACGGTGCTGAAAATTTACTAACATGAAGTGTAGCATATGATGGTTGAGAGTAACTGGCCGAATAGCTAGTAGTAGCATGGCCAATTCTCCCATCCATCAGCAGGGTTGGATTCACATATTGCAAATTAGTTGCCGATGAATAAAAAGGTGAAACACTTTCTTGTATGTTATTGGAAATTTTAACATGAGGTGTTTCAAATTGATTGACCAAACCCATCATGTTGTTCATCGGCATATGGATCTGTGGGGTTGCCGATGCATGAGAGTTTGGATACATATGTTGTATGTTGCTAAAATCATAAGAATTTGAAGCAAGAAGATTGTTTTGCATCGACCCTTGTGCATAATTAGATGCATAATTGATAAAACTAGGGCTAGCCGATACATTATGCTCATTAGATGATCCAGCAACAACATATGGATTATTTGCATCTACAAAGGGGAATTGGGTATTCATATTACCTTTGTAGATTGCAGCAACTTGATGACGATCTCCTCGTAGCAAGAACGGGCTGGAGACCGTTCAAAGCTTCGTCCCCAACGGAGTCGCCAAAAAGTGTGTTCACACACGAACACATCACCGTGTACCCTCGACGCCGGGGGTGATGCACCACAGCTCACGTCGAAGGAGACCCGTCCGGAAGCGTGGTACGCAAGCAATCCGGCGGGTGCTTTTGAGGACCCGAAACCCCACACGCCCGGGAGGGACCCCGTTAGGACGCACGGCGGCTATGGGCTGCCCTAGGTCGACCTGATCTCCCCTAGGGCCTCGAGGTTTGCCGCCATGCAACAAGAAGAATAGACGAAGAACGAGAAAGAAGTAGAACTAGGGTTAAGGAGAAAAGCTAAAAGATAAAAAGTAATAGATGATTTGATCGATTGTGTGTTGTTCAGTCGGCCGTCACCCCTTAGGTATATAAGAGGCTGCTAGACTTTTCGTGCAAGGAAAAGGCTTGGATTCAAGTCCAAAACCCTAGTCAAATTCGGATTGGTCTTGTCCGAACTTTCCAAAACTGTTCAGTTTAAACTGGCTGCACCTTGCGGGTCTTTTTTGTGGTGGTAAACAACCTCAGATGGAAACGAGTCCAAAAGCAATCTTGACTGTTTGGACGATACGAACAATTTTCATGTTGAACATTTTTTGATCAGAGGTCATCTTGAGGGTAAAATAACTCACGCAAAACATCTGTTTACTCGCGCTACCAATCAGACATGGCGTCTGGTGGGGTGTGCCATATTTCGCCTCGTGACAGGGCTACATTCCAATAGCTCTAACTTTTGCATATAAAATCGGATTTGGACGATTTTTATATCAAAATCAGTTGTTTTGACGAGACAAAGACAATCCGTGTAGATCATTTTTCTATTTGAGGTAGTCTTGGGGGCTTAATAGGCCAAACTGTACTCTGAATATAAGATCTTAGTACTTTGAGCATAGTTTCCGCCTTCGAGATGAAATCGGACGGTGATGACCCCAACTTCAAAGATGTTCATATCAACAATACGGAACTCTTTCATGTAGATCACTTCTCCATTTGAGTCCATATGAAATAAGTTCTTGACCATGCCAAATCTGGTGTCAACAAGATGGTCCACGTGTGCCATCACTTTCAGCTCAGCAGATCAGCTCAAGTGTGCGGTCGCAGCTGGCGTCCTCCCAATGCTTTGCTCTCCAGTCATTAGCAACGTGAAAGTTACCAGGACCCTCATCGATGGCGACGCCGGTCTCAACGTCCTGTCCGTCGAAACGTTCAACAACCTTCAAGTGTCATATGATCAACTCCAGCTTACCAAGCCTTTCTCAGGAGTAACAGCCGGCTCCACTACCCCGATAGGGAAGGTCCGCCTCCCTGTCACGTTTGGACAGCGCAACAACTACCGTACCGAGCTCATCGACTTCGACGTCACCCATATTCACCTGCCATACAACGCTACCCTCGGGTATCCGGCCCTGGCCAAGTTCATGGCGGTGACCCACCATGGCTACAATGTCCTCAAGATGCCAGGAAGCGGCGGAATCATCACAGTCCCCTATGAGGAGAAGGATGTGATGTGCTCCCTTGAGTGTGCCTTCCAAGATGCATCAATTGAGGACCTAGACAGCAGGAGCAAGAATCCTCCCGAAGCAGTTCCCAAGAAGAAGAAGACATTGCCCAGCTCAAGGCCTCAGGAGGGTGGCATCTGTGGAGGCGTCGCGTCAGGATTTGCGCCCCTGCAAGGGGCCCCTCCCTCGATCGCATAGCAAGGCGCGCCCGGCACCCTCCTCAGGTAGAGCTCGGGGGCTCCCTTCTGGAGGGCCTCAGACTTTGCCCATATCATGAGGGAGGCGCTCGGGCACCACTTGGAGGCGTGCTTTGTAGCACATTTCCCTCAGGAAGGCATGGGGCAAGGAAGGCCCAACCCTTAGGAATTCGTCACCAAGGTTAGTCAGGAGCTTCAAGAATCAAGAGTCATACGCGGCGATCGCTGTCTGCCCGGTGTAGCTTCCCATCCAGGCGAGGATGGCGGGCTACGCGTCTGCATCGACTACCCGGGGCTCAGCTGAGCCATGTGTCAGGAGCGCCTCTGGCCTTCGCGCATGGGACGCTGCGAGGGTCCGCTGCATAGCTACGTTCGCATGCCTTTCGGTCTGCCAAACGCGGCTGCCGCTCACCAGCATCTTCTGCAGAGCATTCTGGCAGCTCAACAGGCCAGGCACCACACGATCTTGGCGGAGATGGAGATGGTCCTCGAGGAACCGCCTGGACCCCCAGAGCCTCCCAAGGACTAGGACTCCGGTGGCTCGTGAGGGTCGGCCTCATCACCATGCGTCTTCAGCTACTTCAACACCACCTCTACAATGGTACCAGGTGACATCTTTCAAGTTCATTTCAGCTGGGAGCGCCCTCAGGGCTGCATCATTCCCATGTCGCGTGGGTTTGTCCCCGCGGCATGTATCCCTTTTGCTTATGTCTTTAGTTTACCTTCCTGGGGGCACCCCTCGGGATGCATCATCCCCAAGCCACTCGGGCCTGACCCAGTGGCAAGTATCCTTCATGCTCTTATCTAAGATGATTCGCCTTTCATGACTAACCTGCCTGTGACAATCGCCTGCTCGATTGACACCTACCTTTGGAGCCGCTCGCGCTGGCACGGCGCTTGTGCATGGGTCCGTACCTGCAACATCGACAAATCTGAGTGGTCGAGCTCTGGCCCGCGGCAGCCCCGCAAGCATCACCTCACCAGGCCCTCATTGCCCTTACCACACTCTCAGAGCAACCAATGGCCGGCCGGCAATCGTAATGGCAACCCGTGCTTTCCTCGTGTTGGTTTACAGGGACTACCTGAGGCCTAAAACGGGAGGCATTGTGAGCTCTCTTTCTCTCTTGCCCGCATGATCCGCTTGCACGTTAAAAGGAGGGTCCTGAGCATCGCGACTCAGGAGCTCTTAATGGCTCTCTAGCCCTCACCCCCTGGCCTTGTCCACGGCATTGCAACCTGGCATACCAGCGGTGGATGAGCTCACTCGAGGGCCAGGACCTGAGGACGTAGAGCACAAAGGAGAGTGCAGGGAAGAGAGGGGAAGCTCGCGAGGGCCTGCCCAGCTACATCTCAGCTTCCAACGCATGAGTCTGGCACGGGCGAAGGAGCGACTCCATGCCCCAAGATAAGTCCCGCACCTAGAACGACTAACTAACATGATACAGAATCTCCAGCTATTGCGGCTCTGTAACGGCAACGTTGCTTTCCTTTCTCATCTTTCAACGACTGCTTGAGCGCTAAAGGGGACCTCCTGAGCATCGCGACTCAGGGGCTCTTACTGGACCTCGGGCCGCTCACCTCCTGGCCTTGCTCCACGGCATCGCGACCTGGCATACCAGCGATGGCTGAAGCCTGACTGGGGACCGAGACCTGTCAGTGTAGAGCACCAAGTCGTTTTGAGGTTGGAAAGGGGGAGCCGAGCCGGAGCAGGACATGCACTTACACCACTCCATAATAAGGATGATATCAACAAAAGACATTGCAGACCCTTTACATGCCCCCATGGGGTGTTTTCTCAATTCCTCGCAGGGAACAAAAGGTGCGAAACCTAAGGAGCCCTAACTAGACGCACCTCCGAAGCCGATGCCATCATCAACAGTGGGCCACGGGAGGCCGGTGCTAACCCTATCTAGATCGGCCGCACTAGCGGCATGATGCAGTCTCCTTTCTCTGGGCACGACGCGAGCTCGGGGGCACGTAGCTATCGTCGCTTGTCTCCGGAGTCACGAGAAGCTCAGGAGAGCCACTGGATATCCAAGCATCGCTGCTGCCGCTGGAAGAGCTGTTGGGGAATCAAACGGCAGGCTCTGCCCCTGCCGCGTCGATGTCCTGGCTGCGTCCTCTGGGGAAGCACTCCAGCTGTCGGCCTTCTGCATCGAAGACCTTGTAGAGCATCAAGGAGGCGCCATCATATTCGAAATGAATCACGAGGGCACCCCTGTTCGACAGACCCGGGTCATGTAGACCTTGTCCTGAGCAACGACTTCAACCTCCGCTCCGGTCGCCAGGGTACCGCAGTCGGCGTGCCCCAGCCAAAGCTCGAGAGGCCCCCTCGGTGGCATCTCGAAGGCAAAGAAGGGGGGAAAGCGGATCCAGGAGCTCGGAGGCATCACAGCATGGAACACGAGCTCGCGAGAGGAGTCCGTGGCGTGGACCCCAGGAGCAGCGGCGTGCACCGCCATGGCTCATCGGCCTCGCCGACAGCGCGGGAGGCGTCGCTCGGTGTCTCCTTCTCCAGTGCCCTCGGCCCGGGCGTATAGAGGGAGCGGGAACCCAGGAGGCGGCTGCTCGTACCAGGGCCTCGACATCTCTGGCCTCCCAACTTCGGCGCGGCGGCCGTGGACCGGCCGTTTCTTCGGTGGGACTAGGTCGGGCCCCTCCTGAGGGGCCTTTCCTTTCTCCTCGGCTGAGAACCGGCGGATTGGTGGCATTAGCGGGAAGATGGAGGAGGAGAAAGGAAGAAGAAGCAAGAGGAGCGAGAAGAGATGGACAACGGGGCCTCACGCCTCTCCGTATTTATAGTCTGGAAGAGGCCAACCGTCGGCCTCCATGATCTCAGGTAATCATGACTCTTTTTGAATGCAGCAGGGTCTCGTCAAATCGGGCAGTTGTCGAGGTAGCATGGGGAAGCGGAGATGCCCACGTCCCATCAGTCGCCACGCGTTGCCCAAGGCTGTAGGCTGTTGGGGCTCGCAGCGCTCCGCACTTGCCCTTTGGCTTCGCTGCTAAGCCAAGTCTGGGCGCACCTTGGGCCTGGGGCTACTGTCAGTGTTCTCGGAACGGGGGTCCCCAAACTTGCCTGCCTGCAGCGTGGCTCGAGCAGTGGCCCAGTGCGACCCGTCTTCATCAACAAACACTAAAGACCCTCACGAGGGGCCAAGCCTTGCGGGGCGGATGACGCAAGGCCTCCTCAGGGGCGGCCTCACCAGGCGGGCTCACGAGGAGGCGGAGAGATCAAGGTAAGGAGTACTTCACAAGGTGCTCATGACGCAAGCCATGACGATCGAGACCAGGCGGGCGCCAAGCGGGCGCCAGCCAGCGCAGTGTCCTCGCTTCCTCTTTGGTGCAAAGGGGGCAAGCGCAGGTGCGGAGTACCGAGGCATCAAGCAAAGGTTTCCATATCAATGCAACAAGACCAAGACCAACACAGCAGCAGTACGGAGGTCACTATGGAGCCCAAGACGGTGTCATCACCAGTACCTTTAGCAGTTGAAGACAACCTTTAGCCAGGATAGCTTGTACTAGTTGTTGGCTCCCTTCCCGCTCAATATTTGGCAAGAGGACCAGGGCAACTATAAATAGGGCTAGCCACCATAGTAGATAGGGGCTCATCTCATCTGGATCCCATCTCATCCCATCCCATCTCATCTCATCTCATCTCATCTGATCCCCGTCCGATCAGATCAAATCCTTCCCAAGTAGAACACCGCACCAGCTCAAGAACACCCCTCGTGAGGCTGTTCTTCCTTTGTACTGTTCATCATCAGCCACAGAGGCAATCCACCACACCACACACTGGATTAGGGTATTACACCACAACGGTGGCCCAAACCAGTATAAACCCCGTGTCCCTTGTGTTGTTCATCGTGCTAGCCTAGATTCGCGGTGAGGTTTTGGGGCGTGGATCGGTAGGGAGTAGATCTTCGTGCGCACCCCAGAGTTTGAACCTTAAGGGTTTTGCCAGAACCCTATATCCGACAGCGACCCCGTCCCACCTAACACCTTCGTACAAAGGCTTTTTAAGCCATCCATACTATGGTGGGACGACAGCGGCATACTGTTCCAGAGCTGACCATACACCTAGATTCTGAACATAACACCGATATCATAATTGGTTTGGACACTTAGATAACACCATCGGCCCATGAAATCATGGCTGTAATTGCCCCATGGACCGAGCCCTTCCTCGCCTACCTTACTAGGAATGAGCTCCCTGATGATCAGACAGAGGCCTGTCGCATTGTCCGATGCTCGAAGGCTTACAAAGTCCATGAGGGGGAACTATACAAGAAAAGTACGACCGGAGTCTTACAACGGTGTATCTCCGAAGAAGAAGGACGACAAATCTTGGCCGAAATACACGCCGGTTTTGGTGGCCATCATGCCACCGCTCGGGCCCTTGTAAGTAAGGCCTTCTGTACGGGCTTCTTTTGGCCCACGGCCCGAGCAGACGCACTGGGCCTTGTACAGCAATGTGTTGGATGCCAGATTTTTGCAAACCAAAGCCACATGCCACCCAGTTCTTTGTGAACAATCCCCATTACATGGCCTTTTGTGGTCCGGGGGCTTGACATGGTCGGACCCCTTAAAGGGGGAAGCCATAAGAAGAAATATTTACTGGTTATGGTTGACAAATTCACTAAGTGGATAGAAGCCAAACCAGTCAAAACGGCCGAAGTCGGACCAGTTATAGACTTTATATCCGGTGTGGTGCACCGTTATGGTCTCCGACATAGTATCATTACAGACAATGGTCCAACTTTATGGCCGATGAGGTAAAAACTTGGTGCGCTAATATGAGCATCAAGCTCGACTACGCATCTGTATATCACCCTTAGACAAACAATTAGGTCGAGCGGGCTAACGGTTGATCATGAGCGGCATTAAACCCAGGTTAGTATGATCCCTGCGCGAATCAGACAAGCACTGGGTTGAAGAACTCGACTCTGTACTCTGGGGGCTGCAGACCACACCCAATCGCATGACCGGATACACACCTTTTTTCATGGCGTACGGCACCGAGGCAGTACTGCCTTGTGACGTTATTCATGATTCACCTCGAGTGCGCATGTATGAAGAGAGGGAGGCCGAGCTCGATCGGCAGGACGATCTGAATGGCTTGGAGGAGGAGCGTGACGTTGCGAAGCCCCATTCCACATTTTACCAAGAGCAAGCCCTTCGATATTAAAGTAGGGAAGTACGAGCAAAGACTTATAATGTCGGTGAACTCGTCGTGCGCCTACCAGAGAAGAAAAAGGACAAGCTCAAGCCCAAATGGAACGGTACCTTCATCATAGATGAAGTTCTCACTGGGGGATCCTATCACCTGCACAACGCTTCAGATAATCGTTCAGAGCCCAACCCATGGAACGCGGCGCGGCTCCGCAGATTCTACGCCTAAATCCACACTTGTAACCTTTGTTTGTGTTTTTCCCTCTTAGCCCTCTTTTCTCTTTTGATTTTTTACCAGTGTTTGGATCAACCGCACACTCATGGGATATACATCATCCAATGTACACACCCATGATCACCTGGGGGCTTATTTTTATAGGAGCTTATTCTGATTATTATTTTCTTGGAGCGTTAAGCTCACCGTATATGTGTGTTGTCTACTCATATGTGTCCTGTCTTCGCCATTATATGCACCTTTATGACTTAAGTTTTTGCAAGCTGCGTTGCCTGGCTCCTGTGCTTATGCCCTACGTTGCCGCTTGTTCGGCTAGGACATACAGGGAGCACCACTGTGATTGTTACAGCCGGGTTATCCAGACATGTACCTTAGACGGGTGAAGCCGAAAGCTAGCGTTCTTAAGGGAATAATCGGTCGGCGGACAAGAGACGAACTTCCCACGTTGCAATATACGCCCCCATATTATAAAGTGTACTGTGATCTTTCCATTACAATTCATGTATGCGCAAACACGCATGCTGGCCCAGGGAAAGGAACCCTTAACGGAACTATTCTATCTAGAAGATGTTTCTTACGATCAAATTTAATATAACATAACTCCCCGAATACAACTTGTCTGTTCAAGCAACTATGACCGGACCGCCTAGTTTCCGAATATACCTTGGTGTCTACCAATAGTTTAAAATATTCAGAAACACTCGAAACCTCCCGCTTTGGAGATCGAAGCGGAAAGTCTGCCATGACAATCATTTTACAATTCGGCTCGAGAAAAGTTTGTTGATAAAGTACATTACTACTTGGACTCAAAAACTTCCTGTTCCTCTAGAACCTCTAGTAGGTTCTCTAGTTGACAATCCTGTTGAGAAAACTTAGCTACCATTTTCACTTGGTCATACGCTAAGCTAACAGGAATTTCTTGTCCTTCTGGTCCCCGAGGTCCGACCCGGGCCATATGATTCGGATCAAGCTTGGTATACCGTGTTTTTACCATGGCCTCGGCTTCTCGAGCGCCTTCCCAGCATGCTAATATCTTCCATAGCTCCAGATGGCGACGAGATCCCTTGAATAAATTCGCAAGCTCATCCTTATTTCCTGGAGGGGAATTAGATGGCCATAACGCCTTAGGCACATTCCTCATTGCCTTCCGAGCTCGCTCGTGCACTTTGGACAGCTCTTGTAGCAGGTTGCCTTGGAATTCAGACACTTCTCCTTCGGGATGTCCGGTTAGCACACCTACAGTAAGCAAACTTGTCAGTATTTCAAACTGGAGACTGTTTTGATGGATAGGTTAAAAGAGCATACTGAATATGCCGCCTTTCAATTTCGTATTCTCCTTCAAAGTATCTGATAATTGGGCTCTCACATCCTTCAGTTCTTCGGCCTGCTTGATGTTTGCATCTTGAAGCTTATTCTTCTCATCAATGGTCTGTGTCAATACACGTTGACGAGCGGCTTCTTGCTCTTCGGCATGTCGCTTATCTGCTTTTGTAGCCCTTAGCCTCTCTTCTAGCTGACCCATCGAGCCTGCCAACGAGATAAAACGTATAATTAATAAAACTCGTTGTGGTCACGGAGCCTTATCTCCGAAATTGCTGCTGCACTTACCATCAAGTGCCTTCTTGGTTTTCTTCAACTCTTCGAGCTCGGCAGTAGCAGCAACCAGTTTTGTTAGGCATTCTTCAAGTTGTTTCCATAACTTGTTACTCCTTTCCGTGAGTACCTACCAATTCAAACGACTCTTAAATCAGTTGGGTCAACTGCTTCAAGACTCGGGGGCTACTGGCATATGATTATTGAATCTGCGCAAAAAAATTCTTACCCGCACATCCTTGGAAAGTTGGTGGGTGGCTCCAGCAACTCCATCGCGAGCAGCTTGGATATAAGCATTCATTGAACTAAGAGCATTGAAAGCCTCTTCGGTAAAATGTGGATCGCGCATAGCCGCTCTCCGCCGCTACTGCTCCATGTCCCGCAAGCGGCGCAAATCGGCAATACATTGCTCCTCCGCCAGGCGGTCGCGCTCCAAGAACTCCTGCTCGTCCGCCAGGTGGTCACGCTCCAACAAGTCCTCGATCTCCGCATTGCCATCTAAAGACCGATATAATGCCTCCTCCCTCCGTCTGCCTTCCGGTGAAAAACCGAACACTAGTTCCGGTGGTGACCGCCTCCAGCGTCGCCTATCCCGGACGGGCGGGGGCATGGCGGACGTGGCGAGAGCGAGGATATGTGGCGAGCAACGTCGGGCCGGTGTGGGCTTATGAGGATAGGGCGAGTTGGGTCATGGAGCCACCGGAGAAGGCCAGGAAACAATACTTATAGGCGGAAGGTAGTGCGACGGTCATCTGAATTCAATGCATAAGCAGGCATGGCTTAGCGTGCCAGCTTGCCATGGACAATAGAAAAACTAAAATTATGACTGTGTCGTCCCGTCCCGTCCGTGCTGGGTCGCACACCGGCATGATGGTCAAACAAGTGCACTCGAATCATCCAGATGAGGTACTCCCTCCTTGTCAATAATGATTCCATGGATTTAAAAGGCCCGCAACAACACATCTTTTTCGCATCAGTTAGCTGCCTTAATTATGGCCGGCTACATGCAAGCACTCAGAATCGCTTGCAGCCAGTACGCGGAGCAGCATGCAACAAGTCACAGCCGAGGGCACGCATGCAGCCACTTAAATTGCTAGAATTAATTAGGCTTCAACTTCTGCATGTAGTTAATTATTTCCATGCCTTGGTCTTGTTGCTTTGGCTCGCGGGACTAATAAACCCGGACGGAGGGAGTACCTTGGTTGGTGAGATTTTTGAATTAAGCCTTGCAAAGTGGAAAGGAGGTACTAGTATGTGCGTGATCCGCTATTTATTCATGTAGGATCGAGTAGGGCGTTTCTTGATTTGATCCCTGCAAACCGGAAAGGAGGTAGTACATGCATGATCCGCTATTTATCCGTGTAGGATTGAGTAGGTTGGATAGTGTATGTGTAGGATCGAGTAGGTCGGATGGTGTATGTGTACGATTGCATTAGCTGATGAACGTTAGCTGGGAGATAAGGCATTTGCAAACGTTTTTGCTGGCAGTTTCTTTAGATTCGCATGGCATTTTCTTTAGAGAAGCTTATCGGTTTCTCCAGAGGTAGGCATTTTTACTCAAAAAACTGCCACTTCGGATCTTGCGTCGCAACTAAAACTGCCAGGAGCGAATTAGTAGGCTAGCTAGTGATCGACCAGTAACTTGTAAACACTGAGCGAACAGAAAAAGGAACTGTTAGTAACTTGTAAACACTGAGAACACAGAAATAAGGATCATGTTGTGCACAACAGTAAGAGCCGATCCATTCAAAATGTTCGCACGAGACTCATAGGCCTGGCACTGTAATATGTTCACATTAGTAGCCCAAATTCAAAACCAACTAGTACGATTCCCATACATAAGATCAACACGTTAATGCATCTCAATGATTGACAGATCATATACAAATATGTAGCTCCAAAAGAAAAGATCTAGAAAAAACATATGTTCTTCCTACTAACATGGATGTTTCTCTTGGCCAACTTCAGTACAGACTGAAAGACAAATTTGTTTGTGAAGTCTACAATTTCTCTTGCAAATGTAAGTGGTTTCACCAAAAACTAGAACCATGAGAATGAACCACACATGATGGAGGAACATCCACTACAATATGATTTGGTCTTCTCTCGATCACACGGAGAGACTATTTTCGGAATACAAACTTTAACTTAGGCAAAATGATGCCCATTGTATAATCAGACCAAAGCAATGAAGCACCTAGTGTTGGCCAATAAATAGTATAGTACTACTTTTCTATAGTCCATGAAGTGAATATCCATTCTTTCCGTGTCTATTTTCAAATGGCATTGCATGCAGTGACTATACTATTCTCTTGTGCAGTTCAACCAAAATTGTGGTCACTTTGTTTGTTTGCCAAATAGCAACGGGCAGACATCTCTGTCCGCACAAATATCAAGCAGCTAGTAAACATATACCCACCTTGTATTTTAAGTTTAAACAAGTCTCTTCCGCTTAGCATCTGTCATGTTTTGCACTAGACAATTTGATACAGTCATGTTTTGCCCTGGAGAATTTCATACTGAATTGATTTGCTAGTTCAGAGCAGAAATATAGCGCCTATTCTTCATCAGACCAAGGATATCCATGTTCGGAGTGATGGAAGAGGTGAAATAGATACAACCAAAATTGAGCATCCAATCATTGAATCCTGTCCCGCACCTCCAATGTAGGTCCACCCTGCCAATAAATTCACATGCAAACCACTAGTATTACTATCTAATAACAGTACAAAAAGAGTAGCAAGATAGTAGCAAACCATGTACCTTCATAATGAACAGCTCATAGTGCCACCAATTGCATATAAAGGTTTGGAAGAAAACATGCTCCTAATGTTGAACCATGTGGAATTTTTGTGCAGTTCCACTAAAATCGAGCATCCCTCTTTGCATAGATATTGAAAGTGTGATTACTATAAAAGAGGCACTAGTTAAAGCATAGACTCACAAATATAAGTGTTCCAATTTCTTAATGGGAAAAGGTAGCAAGACTGTTTCTAAACCACATGTTTGAAGGAATAAATAAGGCAACATCGGCTGATGTCAGGAAGGCATATAGAATTCTTTCTGAAAAAATGATCGATTCCCGACCTTTCCTCTTATTTTAAGCATATTTTGTGCAGTTCAACTAAAATGAAATGCCATCACCGCCTTGACAATTCAGTGACACTGTACAAAAGGAAATAACTTAACATTACATCATGATGTCAGGTATGTAGTCGACAGGCATTAGAGACAAACATACAGACCTCCTCCGATAACATAATGAACGTTAATTTTAACAAAGGTGTGACTAGCTTTACTGGGATAATTTGAGTGAACTCTACACCCTCTGTTCCTTAATGTAAGCCGTTTTCGCAGTTTAATTTAAAGTACCCAGACGTCTAGTACTTAGAAAAGCAGGTAGTAGTTTTCTAGAGCACATATCTAGGAAAGCTTGCCACACTTTATTTATGTCCATACGCTAATGCAACACCATTAGAATAGTACAAATATACACTAATCCAGTGGCTAGTGCAACAGTAGAGTAGTTGTTTTATTACGGGGTACAGTACAATGGTTTTACTAAACAAATTTCAATAAACTCTAGCACTAGAAGATTTATATAAGAATTAACAATACAAAATGTAAAGGTAACAAGTTTCAGCATTGGTATACTAGTTGTGCATGAGCATTAAACAAAGTACAAAAGTCTGAAGGTAACTAGCATTATTAACTAATGACTATATAAAAAATTTCAAACCATGTACCTTCAAGGTAAATATCATTTCAAACTCGAGGGGACCTAAAAATTGCTATCCCAATTTTGATAATCGGTCAAACATAAAAACTTGATCGAACGAATCAAGAGTACAGCCGGAGGAGGAGGTGCCCACTCTTGACCTTTCCTCTTGACACTGTACAAAAAAGAATTTACTTATCTCATGAAAGTGAGGTATGTAATCTTAAGCATTAACAGTGCAAAAATCTGAAGGTAGTAACAAGATTCATCGTTGGAATACTGGCTGTGTAACAGCATTAGAATGCCTTAGCTAAAAAATCTTTAGTACATCCACAATCAACAGCTAACCCTGAAATAATCCAGTAACATTAAATGGCATTGCTTAAATTTATCGGTGTCATTAGACTGAGTGCGGCATTATTAAATGTGGCATCACTTTAGCAGTAGCATTGCTCGACTTGACTGCTGGTGTTATACTAACAGCAAAAAAGTGGCAATAAGAGCATGGGAGGACCATTCGGACAGTGGGCGCACTAGTACGATGTACCTCCACGGATGCATAGAGTTGTGAGGGGGGTATGGTTGCCCATTTTTGTTCTCTTTAGCCACCTTTTTCCTATGTGAGTACAACAAACCGATCGACCTGGTCATTCTCTATTGTGTTGTCATGCCTTTCTACCCTTCTTCAACCAAGAGACACAAGACTCGTTCCTTAGCTACTGATTTCCCCTTTTCAACCTAGATGCGGGTTCGATGCCTACTCGCTTGGACAGTACAGTCTCCCTTCCTTTCCTTATTCAACCTAGGCATGGATTAGTCTGCATGAAGTAGGGTTTCCTTTAATAGTGCAAATTAAGGTTTTCAACTGCGTGACCAGCAGAGCAGAGGATAGAAAATTGGGAAGATAGTGAAGTGGAAAAGGATCCACATGCAGCGATGTGGCAGATGGGGCAATAGAACAAGGGTATGATTCGAAAAGAGGTAGCATACCTGAGGGTCGGCGGGAAGTGGCTTCGCTCGTGGTCGTTGTCCTCCGCACACACTATGGCACCGAGCTTGGGGATGGAGGCCATCCCGCGCGGGCACTAGGTCTGAGAGGACGGCCTTGTCGATAGTGCGTAACCTCCCTCACAGACGACGAGTGCGTCAACACTGCACGTCCCTTTCTTCCCCGGCGGACCTGTGACCACCAGTGAGGAGGCAGAGAGAGGCCGTCTTTTTTAGATCTAGAGAAAGGGTGATAGTGTGAGTAGCAAGTGGGCAGCCCTTAGTAAGAAAGCGCTGAAGCTCCAGCCTATATATCTTTTTTATACTATTAGTACTAGAGGTGGAGTAGTGGTAGAGTAGTTTATATTTTCTCTGCATACAGTACCAGTTAGTCATGCTTCAAAACTGAACGGCACGCCCTTAAAAAATAAAGTCAAGGAATAATGCGACACTTCGGGCCAATGCGGCCAGATCGCATTTTGCACGAGAAATGACACACCTTGTTTTGTTGACATCTGGTCCCGTTCCAACATGTCAGTGAGACGAGGTGAGTCCTTTTGTACAATTTCTGAACGGACGTCTATGTAGGCCGAGGCGCCTCTTCGTGTACCATGGGAACCGTCCACCGCCTCTTCGCCTTCCCCTCTCTATTTGGAATTGCTGTCGCATGCTCTTCCTCCCTCTTCCATTTTCCTTCACCCTTCCTTCTGCCATTGTTTGATCGTCTTCTCCATGGAGGGAACAAGCCAGAAACGACCCCGTTATTCTTGCCCCGATCTGAAAGATGACATGGTGGAGGAACTCATTGATCGGTGTGACGTCATCACCTTGGCTAGCATGGCAGGTTCGTTCAAGACCATTCTCGACTCAACTAATAACATCATTACAAGGAACCCAAGGGTCCAGGAGCGGTTTGATATCCCTTATCTTCTTTGCTATAAGCCTGTTCGCATGGGCGCGGACGACGGAGGCCTCACCTTATGCAAGTTGATGCCGCTAGATAATGATACATGTGATGTCAAAATGCCATCGCTTAAGGGTAAGGCCTGGGCTGGCGTAAATGGAGATTGGGTTGTTTATATTGGGTACAATTGCGAGTGGGAATTTTTGAATGTGTACACTCGTCAACGGATTCCACTTCAAAAAATCTCAGCGTGCCCTAAGGTTGAGCACACAAATGATCTATGTACGTTCAAATACGATCATGGTGGTTGTCGTCTATGGAAGATAGCAATTTGTCGAGTTCCCAACCGCTCTTGGAATTACGAGAACTATGAAGTTGTTGCTATCTTCGACAAGCTTGTTGCCGTCGTTACTGATTCCATGGTTCGTCCATGGATATTGCTCAACAATCAGTTTCTATACACGGATGAGTACTTTGATGCAATTGAATACGAGGATCTTGTGTTTGCCGCCACCACTCGTGGCACTGTTTTTGCATGGGATCCTCGTAGTTTCGGTACGTTTTTCTTCCATTGTAATTATAATTGTTTCAGCCACAGGCATGCGGGTTAGCAAGTTTCCCTTTACTAATTAATCTTCTTGTGTTTCCAAGGTCATGTGAACATTCCACCACCTATACTTGAAAAAATTATAACCAATGGGGAGATGACGATGGTGATGATCACGAGCATGAGGACGAGCAGAACTTATATACTCAGTGGTGCCTGGCAACTAATTCCGATGGATCACCTCTTCTTGTCTGTATACAATGCACTGAGATTGTTACTACAGAGGGAGCACATGTTGTCTCCCATGGTCGCCCTCTCTGGACCTATTCCAACACCCGTTGCAAGGTATTCGGGATGGATACTAGTGTGCTAGCACCAACACCTTCTCCCTGGTTCAGTATTGATAGTCTTGGAGAAAACTCGCTCTTCCTTGGACCAAACTATCCAATGATGGTTAAAGGCGATCCAGCTGCTGTTGACACAACGTTACTACCATTTATGAGAAAAAAAATGTTCTATACCTCGGACATTGCGATGGTTCCCTACCATGGTCCTGATATATGCCGCTTCATCCTTGATGATCAGTCCTGTGTTGCTCCCGATATTGATAATAGCTGGCCCTTCCCAGAGCACCTATGGTTCAAAGCAAGCGTTTCCAATGCCGAGGATTGGTTGAGTTGAAGTTCATTTCATTGCTTGTTATTTGTTGTGTGATGAAAACTTCACTATTTACTAGAATGTTTTTGTTGGAAATAATCTATAATCCAACATGTATCCTCGTTGTCGTTGTGTGTAGATGACTTGTTGTATGTAATGAATGGTACATTTGCAAATGCATGTCATAGACTCAATATATGAATGGTTTTTGAGTCACTTCTTGGAGTGTGAGTACTAGTATAGCCAGCTTCCGGTTAATATTGGAGTATGCTAATATCACATAGAGCGAACCTAATATTGGAGTATGCTAGCCCTCCACCGGCGTGCTGCTTCAAATTGCGGGCGAAGTGAGAGGTCGCGTCACCTTGTGTCCAGATCTGAGATGCCACATGTACCAGATGAATGACTCCAAGTTCGACCACCATGATGCTTGGTGTGAGCTGAGGAACACTGTTAGAGAGACATCCCTCATAATTTTCCTACATTGTTCGTTTGATTCATAGGATAGAATGCTATAGGATTTTCCCCCTATGTAATCATGTTTTAATTGGCAATCTAGCATCCACTCCAACTTTTGTTTCACTTCCTTTGTTCCTATGAAGAGAGTACTTTCTCTAAATGATGTGCCGCTGCAAGAGCCGCCTATATTAATTAGCCATGCTCTAAAAAGGTGGACTAGCTTTGGCTATAGTAGTATTGTACTAGGTTAGTAGGTGACCTTGCACTTGGTTCTTCTCCTATTCCAAAAGTCGAACAACAATGATGGTACTACAGTAGTACTTCTGGCAATCTGACACCAAATGAACTGCTGCACGTCCGCCGCTTGTAAGCAAAAGTTTCTCCTCGTGCCATGAGCCACCGCGCACGCGTTGGCGAGGGAGAACTCATCGAGTTGACAGGACACATCAAAGTTATTTATTAGTACTCTCTTCAAAAAGGGCCGACCATGTCCATGGCTACCATCCTGTGCTCTGTCATTGAGTACGTGCACTATTCACCTGCCATCGAGGAGAAAAAATATTGCGTAGTACTAGGTGCCATCGAAGTGCACGACTCACTTACGCACTGCATATCTCCATTTTATTGCATGACACACCACCTTGATGCTATATGTCCCGCATGTCATGGAGGCATATAGTATGATTTTTAAAATGGAGGCATATAGATGTCCCGCGTGTCGGCAAAAGGATGAACAAAGCTCATGTCTTAAACGAAAGAGTGGAAGAACATAGATTCCCAATGACCGAGAAGGAGCAACAAACCTCACGGTGGAGCATCTGCACTCATAATATTTTATATTATTCAACAATATAAATTCAACCAGATCTCTCCACGTTCCTGTACCATTCTTTAGTATGAGAATAACTTTGAATGTAAGCCATTGATTCACTCTGTCCAATGGTCATAGTTGGAAAATCCAAACAAAACCAAGCATTGTATCAACTCTTTTAGCACTTAGATTGTTGCCGCCTGCCCACCTAGCCCACCTATATATCCGCTCATGTGTGATGACCACAGGAGCTATCCACTCAGATTGTATGTTAAAAAATAAAGGTCGATAACTAATGCGGCACCTCGGGCCAAGGCCAAATCGCATTTTGAACGAGAAATTACACACCATGATTCGTTGACATGTGGTCCCGTTCCAACATGTCAGTGAGATGAGGACGAGTCTTCTGTACAATTTCCAAACGGACGTGTAGGCCTGGGCGCCTCTTCGTGTAGTGTGGCAAACTGGCAACCGTCCACCGACTCTTTGCCTTTCCCTCTCGATTTGGAACTGCTATCGCACGCTCTTCCAACATCCTCCAATTTCCATCACCCTTCCTTCTGCCATTGTTCGATCGTCTTCTCCATGGAGGGAACAACCCGAAAACGACCCCGTTATTCTTGCCCCGATATGATAGATGACGTGGTGTAGGAACTCATTGATCAGTGCGACGTCATCACCCCGGCTAGCATGGCAGGTTCGTTCAAGACCATTCTCGACTCAACTAATAACATCATTACAAGGAAACCAAGGGTCCAGGAGCGGTTTGATCTCCACTATCTTCTTTGTCGTGCCCCTGCTGACTGGCGCGGGGACGAGGGAAGCCTTGCCCTTGTGCAAGTTGATGCTGCTTGATAATGATACGTATGATTTTAAGATGCCATCGCCTGAGGGCAAGGCTTGGGCAGACGCAAATGGAGATTGGGTTGTTTATATTGGGTATAACTGCGAGTGGGAACTTGTGAATGTGTACACTCGTCACCGGGTTCCACTTCCAAAAATCTCAGACTGCCCAAAGGTTGAGCACATAGGTATTCTATGCACTTCCAAAGATCATGGTGATTGTCTTCTATGGAAGATAGCAATTTGTCGAGTTCCCAACCGCTCTTGGCATTACAGGAACTATGTAGTTGTTGCTATCTTCGACAAGCTTGTTGTCGTCCTTCGTGGTTTGACTGGATGGATATTGCTCAACAATCAGTTTCTATACACCGATGTGTACTGTTGTGCAATTCAATACGAGGGTCTTGTGTTTGCTTCCACAACTTGTGGCACTGTTTTTGCATGGGATCCTCGTAGTTTCGGTACGTTTGTCTTCCACCGTAATTATAATTGTTTCATCCACATGCATGCGGGTTAGCAAGTTTCCCTTTACTAATTAACCTTCTTCTTGTGTTTCCAAGGTCCTGTGAACATTCCACCATTGTCGGATTGTGGGTTCCGGCAGACCCTTGAGGTTCGAACTCTGGGGTGCGCGTGAAGATCTCTCCTCTACCAACTCGCGTCTCGTCGCCTCGCAAAGGATCTAGGCTACACGATGAACAACACAAGAGACACAAGGTTTATACTAGTTCGAGCCACCATTGTGGTGTAATACCCTACTCTAGTTTGTGGTGTGGTGGATTGCCTCTGGGGCTGATGATGAACAGTACAAAGAAAGAACAGCCTCGCGAGGGGTGTTCTTGTGGTGGTGTTGTCCCTTTGGAGGGGTTGATTCCAGATGCCTCTATACTATGGTGGCTAGCCCTATATATAGAGTAAGAGGCCCTGGTCCTCTTCCCAAATATTGAGCGGGAAGGGCGCCAACAATTGGCCATTTTGAAGGGGAACATCTAGTACACTTATCCTGACTAAAGTTGGTCCTCGCCTGTCAAAGAGTCTGATGATGACGCCGTCCTGGGCTCCACGCTGACCTCCTTCCTGTCGTTCCGATGGTCTTTGTCTTGTTGCACCGAAATGGTAGCCTTTGCCTGATGCCTTGGTCTGTGCTTTCTCCCTTTGCACCAAAGGGGAAACAAGGACACTGCGTAGGCCGGCACCTGCCTGGCCACGATCGTCATGGCTTGCGTCATGGGCACCTCATGAGGTACCCCTGCCTTGATCTCTCCGCCTCCTCGCGAGCCAGCCTGACGAGGCTACTCCTGAGGATGCTTCCTGTCGTCCGCCCCGTGAGGCTTGGACACTCGCGAGGGTCTTGAGCTTGAGTTGATGAAGATGGGCCGCACCGGGCCATTGCTTGAGCCACGCCGCAGGCCGCAGGCAGGCAAGTCTGGGGACCCCCTTCCTAGAACGCCGACAGTAGCCCCCGGGCCCAAGGCGCGCCCGGACTTGGCTTAGCAGAGAAGCGAAGGGGCAAGTGCGAAGCGCCGCGGGCCCCAACAGCCTGCGGCCTTGGGCGCCGCGTGGCGGTTGATTGGACGTGGGCGTCTCCGCTTCCCCACGCCCCTCATTATGCGCCCGGCTAGGCGGACCCGTGGTTGCACACAGTCATTCCCTTTTTGCCATCCGCGCGCTCCCCGTCCTTCCTTTCTCCATGATCTCCAACCTCCGCCTCCAATCCAACTCGAACCCCCCCCCTTTTCCGTCGCCATGGCGCCAACGAAGAAGGGAAAGGGGAAGAAGCCCGCGCCTTCGCCCCGCTTGCCTCCGGCAGCGGCTCCTGCCGTCGATCGGTCAATCATACTCAACCCTGAAGCCTTGGACAAGTTCCACTCTGCTCTTGCCTCTATCTTCAACGAGTGCGGGAGAATGACGGTCTGGCCCGCATCTCACTCCTCCTTCAACAGGGTCGTCACCGAGGACCGATTCTTCGCTGATGCCCTGTGGGCGGGTATGGTTCCACCCTTTTCTGCTTTCTTCAATGCGGTTCCTTCAACATCGCATTACCCCTCTCCAGCGCCATTCCCGCCGGATGTGGGCCTTTGCGGGGCGCGAAGACCGCATGAGGCTCCAGGGGGAAGATCTAGCGCCTGAAGTGCTGAGGGCGGTGCTTAGGGTCCTAACTGGCGATCCCTCCCCAGGTAGCCTTCGACATGGGGTTGCCCTCTTGTATCTTTGCTCGGGTAGGGCCGTTTTTGTGAGGCAGAAGCCCAGTTTTGACGAGTGGGGGCAGCGTCCGGCTGACCTCACGGGACCCCGTGAGAATCCAGTTGTCGCGGCTGCTCTTCTGGTTGCCCACGGCGGTCCTGCCTTAGGTGATGGGGCAGGGAGAAAGGAACCGCCGGGAGCTGAGGGGGCTGATGACGGGATGCTGACGCCGCGTAGAGTCCAGGAGGTGGCATCCCATGAAACCCGTTCTGGAGCAGCGGCAGGTGTGGAGTTGTGGCCTGCGACTCCTGAGGTCGAGGCTCCCGAGGCCCCGGCCGTCCTTCACGAGGCGGCGCCAGGCGGTATGTCCCAGGCTGATGCCTCTGACGCCGTTCATCGTGACGCTTCCTCCGCACCGCAAACCGACCCTTGCGCCGAGCGCTTGGGCCAGTTCTGCATAGACTTCGAGGCCCTTCACAAGAGAAAGGAGGCCTCGGGTGGCGATGATTGCCCCTGCCGCCTATTGAAGCGCAGGAAGTATTTCGCCATCGACGAGTAAGTCCTTCTTTTTCCTGGTTCCTTACTTTCCTGTTGCTTTGGCTGATGCTAGCCTTTCAGGGCCTTTCTCGCTGAGTTGATGGAGACAGCTAGGGAGCCATTCCCTCAAGCTTCACCGTCTCCGCCGATTTTGAGTGCCCCGAGCTCGAGTACTGCCCTTGCCGCGGGGCTGCCTGGAGAACTAGGCCGCCCCGCAGAGTATCTTGATCCCGCGCGCCTCATGCCCCTCCTTCACGAGCTCTCCTGGGGCACGGCCAGCCTGCCCCATGCTCCCACTTTAGTCGTAGACGTTGACTGGCTAAAGTCGATCTTGAGTTCCTCCTCGGGGGACGAACCGGCGCCAGGCCGGATCCATGGCGGAGCCCGTCCGGCTGTTATGGGAGCGCCAGCCCCCAGCCCCCTGCCGAGAGGGGGTGTGCCGCCTCATGGCCCTCCGCATGCGCCAGGGGCAGAGGACGGCGCGGAAGACGTGCTTAGGCGCGCTCGGGAGCACATCACCCTTCATCGAGAGTTCCTTCAGAAGGCGGCGGATGCGGTGAAGCGGCTCGGGGAGGAGCTTGCTGGCAAGGATGCACGCCCCAAGGCCGAAGGCCTGCGCCTTGCCGATGAGAGGCGCAAGCTGAGGGTGGCCGTCAGCCTCGCGCGGCATCAACGTGATCTTGAGAACACGAAGGCTGAAGCGTCACTAGCAGCCTCGCGGGAGGCCTGCTCCCGAGCCGTCGAGGAGGCCTAGGAAGCAGATCAACGGTGCGAGGCTACGGAGAAGCGCGCGTGGGAGCTCCAGACCAGGAGCAACTCTTTGGAGCGGCAAGTGGAGCTGGGCCAAGCAGCCCTTGTGTCGTTGAAAGGGGGGCCTGACGACGAGGCGGAGCTCCGGAGGCGAGAGGAGGTGCTGGGGGCCGCCGAGCGCAACCTTGACCTTGAGCGGTTGGAGACGAGGGAGCGCCTGGTGACCCAGGCGGAGGATGACGTCAGCGCGCGAGAAACCCGTGTCCAAGAAGAGGTCGACCACCGCGCGGCAGAAGCTCGAGTATGAAAGAAGGTTGGAGCTGATCAGGGTCGAGGCTGAGGGAAGGACCGTTGCCCTCAGGGCCAAGCTGGCAGAAGTGACGCGGCACGCGGATGCTTCGAGGGCCGCCCTTGGAGCAGTGCAGGCGGAGCTAGCTTCTTCCCGCGTCGAGGTGCTCCTTCTTCAACAGAGGGTTGATGGCGCCGAGGCCGTTGCGCGGCGGAATGAGGACGAGATCCGTCAGCGGCAGACTTTGGAGCATGTGCACGGCCGCATGCTCTGCGCACTCAGGGAAAGGGCCAACGTGGACCAGGGCAACATCTGTGAGGCGGCCGTTGCGGAGCCTCGTGTAATCAACTATGCTGGCAACCTCCGGTTCTTCACAGATATGGTGATGCAGCTGGAGACCCGGTTTGACAGGGACCACAAGCTTGTTGAGGAGAGGAGTCGTGCCCTGCTTGGACGTACTTTCTCCCGTGTCTTCAGTTATCTTCAGGACAGGGACCCCCATTTTGATTTCGACGCCACCATCGCACCGGTGCCTGTAGCCATCCGGGGCGATCTGGTGCAGTGGGTGGAAGACAATGTGGACGCCCTTGTTAGGGCCTTCGCCACCGATGACGACAGCGTGGTCGTGGCCGCCGACGAAGGTGGCGTGGTGAATGAGCATGACGCTGACGACAGCGACGGCATGGATGATGGCGAGGCCAGTGATGCCAGTGATGCTTCCGGAGGCGCTCCCGAAGATGCATTGGGGGATTTTTCTGATTGGTCGCGTGTCATTTCCACTGTTTATCCTGCACGGAAAGAGTTCGGGCTCGGCCCTGAAGGTTGTAAGAGCATTTTGGGAGGGAAAGCCCCTCATGTAAAAGTTTGCAGTTAGTGTACTTGTAGACATAGTGCCGCATGTATGCTTATGCTGAGTGATCGGCCCCATGATGAGTCAGTTGACTTATTTACCTTTGACCCGAACGGGTCCCGAGCGAGCCTGAGGGGGGCGCGGTGCCTTGAGTGTCTTCTGAGTGAACCCACTGATCATGTGATGAGAACCTCCTGAGAGGGTGCGGTGACAGAGGTCTGGATGATAGATGTGCCTGGTCTGGCCCGGCTCGCGAGGGGCTCGCAAGGGGAGGCAGCTGACGCTAACTTTGGACGCATAGCCGAAACCAGAACGTGAGAGATTGCTCGAACGAGACTAAAATACCCCTTCCCCTAACACACGCAAGTCTCAAGCTTAAACCCAACTTAAATTCAAATCGAAGAAACTTGGCAACAGAGAGAAAGGAAAAAAAGCAAAAAGTCGCGTCCGGCACCTAGTCTAGTCTTCGACGTCTTCTCACCAGCGCGGAGCTAAGTGCTGCCACTGGGCGTGGGCGGGAGCCCTCGAGGCCCGAGGGCGGCTCTCCGGAGACTCCGGCGCGTGTACAGCCCCAACTCATTATTATGTGAGAGTGTCACGGGCGGCGAGCTTCACAGGCACTGGGCCTTCTTCACAGGTACCGGCCTTGCTTCATATCACTAGGCGAGGGCCCCGCCTTGCACCGCACTCTACCGCCATCGACGGTGACCGGAAACCAAGGACGACACCAATGGGGTAGAGTGGTCGCCAGCGGTTCCCCCGACGACCACGGGTCCTCTGCCAGGGGCAGGCCCTGGGATTCCTTGCTCCGAGCGCCGCCGGGGTGAGCCCGGATCTCGGCCCCTCTCTTGCAGCCCCCGGTGCCCTCCTCCTGAGGGGTAGGAGGCTGCAGCATTGGGGCAGCCATCTGCTGCCGCGGCGTGTACCTCCTGCGACCCATGGTTAGCATAAGCTTGCTCCTGAGGAATTAGTGGTACCCGATAGTTGCCGCCACCAACGCGGTTGTCGAGGCTCTTGTGGGGTTCCTGAAAGAGCTCAGATTCTGGCCCTTCCTCCCCCCCAACCTGTCCCGAGGAACGAGCTGTGGTCTTCTTCCAGCGCGCACTCTTGATCCACCATGTGGGGCACATAGGCTTCTGGGGCCGCCGTCCCGAGGGCCTCGCTGTAGTGCCCCAGATGCCATGCAGTCCGGCTTGGAGTGCTGTCTTGGGGGTGGCGTGGTGGCCCGCCGAGGCCGTAGGCTGCGGTGTGCAACCCCTCACCGGTCGGGGTGGAGCCAGCGCGGCTTGTCGCCGGCGCCGATGGCCAGGTTAGCGTTGAGGAGGCCTTGGGGTCCGCTTGGAGTTGCGTGGGTGTGTATGGGGCCACTGTACGTCACGCCCTAGGTCTGGGGTGGCTGCTGGACGCAGAAAGGAGGTGATCCCGACACGGCGGCGGCCAGGAGTTCGGCCACTCGTTCTAACAGCACGTCGTGACCGCTCTCCAGCAGCCTGCACCGCAGCAGCTCTCGGGCTACCGTGAGCTTGGCCCTTGAGTTCGCCTGCTCCCGACGGGTGTACGGCAACGTGGCCGCGGCATGGCTTGAGGCCCTTGCTATTGACCACACTTGCCGCGGCGTGAGGGCAGGTGGCGCTTGGCCGCGTCACGCACGCCCCGCAGCGCCCTGCAGAGCGTGGGCTGCCTGGGGCGTGAGGTTGATGTCGCCCTGGGCAGGTGGCATGGTGTGGGCGGGCCACACCGCTCAGCGGTCGGCGTTGGCCGGCGGGTCGCCGGACATGAGAACGACGAAGCGGTGGAGCGCGAGGCTGTGGGGGAAGGATTTCAGCGCCCCCCTACCTGGCGCGCCAAATGTCGGATTGCGGGTTCCGACAGACCCTTGAGGTTTGAACTCTGGGGTGCGCGCGAAGATCTCTCCTCTACCAACTCGCGTCTCGTCACCTCGCAAAGGATCTAGGCTACACAATGAACAACACAAGAGACGCAAGGTTTATACTAGTTCGGGCCACTGTTGTGGTGTAATACCCTACTATAGTTTGTGGTGTGGTGGATTGCCTCTGGGGCTGATGATGAACAGTACAAAGAAAGAACAGCCTTGCGAGGGGTGTTCTTGTGGTGGTGTTGTCCCTTTGGAGGGGTTGATTCCAGATGCCTCTATACTATGGTGGCTGGCCCTATATATAGAGTAAGAGGCCCTGGTCCTCTTCCCAAATATTGAGCGGGAAGGGCGCCAACAATTGGCCATTTTGAAGGGGAACATCTAGTACACTTATCCTGACTAAAGTTGGTCCTCGCCTGTCAAAGACTCTGATGATGACACCGTCCTGGGCTCCACGGTGACCTCCTTCCTGCCGTTCCACTGGTCTTGGTCTTGTTGCACCGAAATGGTAGCATTTGCCTGATGCCTTGGCCTGTGCTTGCTCCCTTTGCACCAAGGGGGAAACAAGGACACTTCGCAGGCTGGCGCCCGCCTGGCCTCGATCGTCATGGCTTGCGTCACGGGCACCTCACGAGGTACCCCTGCCTTGATCTCTCCGCCTCTTCGTGAGCCAGCCTGACGAGGCTAGTCCTGAGGATGCTTCCTATCGTCCGCCCAGCGAGGTTTGGCCCCTCGCGAGGGTCTTGAGCTTGAGTTGATGAATATGGGCCGCACCGGGCCATTGCTTGAGCCACGCCGCTGGCTGCAGGCATGCAAGTCTGGGGACCCCCGTTCCCAGAACGCCGACAACCACCTATACTTGAAAAAATTTATAACCAAGGGGGAGATAACGATGGTGATGATCACGAGCATGAGGACAAGCAGGGCCCTACTCAGTGGCACCTGTCAATTTATTCTGATGGATCACCCCTTCTTGTCTGTATACAGCCCACTGCTGATGTTACTACTAAGGAAGCGGGTGTTGTCCCCCATGGTCGCACTCTCCGGACCTATCCCAACACCCGTTGCATGGTATTCGGCATGGATACTAGTGTGCTGCACCAACACCTTCTCCCTGGTATAGTATAGATAGTCTTGGAGAAAACTCGCTCTTCCTTGGACAAAACTACCCAATGATGGTGGAAGGCGATCCAACTGTTGTTGACACAATGTTACTACCATTTATGAGAAGCAACTGTATCTATACCTCAGACATTTCGGTGGTTCCCTACCCTAGACGTGATATAGTAGGCCGCTTCAGCTTGGTTGATCAGTCCTATGTTGGTCTCGAGATTTAGAGTAGATGGCTCTTCCCAGAGAATCACTTCTGGTTCAAAGCAAGCGTTTCCAACACCGAGGATTGGTTGAGTTGAAGTTCATTGCATTTTTTGTTATTTTTTGTGTGATGTAAAGTTTAGTATTTATAATGTATCCTCATTGTCGTTGTGGGTTGATGACCTGTTGTATGTAATAAAATGATATGCCTATGATAAACTTACAAAATTTATGAATGGCTTTCGAGTCGCTTCTCTGAGTGGGTACTGCGATGAGGCAAAAACTATTTTCCAAATACATAATTGTACTTGCATTGCAACAGGTTATCGGATGAGGCTGATACTTCTCCAACATATCTATAATTTTTGATTGTTCCATGCTATTATATTATCTGTTTTGAATGATTATGGGCTTTATTATACACTTTTATATTACTTTTGGGACTAACCTATTAACCGGAGACCCCCTGACGTGAAACCAACGCCAATAATTCCTATAAATACTGAAACTTTTGGGAATTAATCTAGATCAGAAGTTCCGCCGTTGCAAGCCTCTGTAGCCACCAAAAACCTCTCGGGAGCCCTTCCCGGCACCCTGCCGGAGGGGGGATCGATCACCGGTGGCCATCTTCATCATCCTGGCGCTCTCCATGATGAGGAGGGAGTAGTTCACCCTCGGGGCTGAGGGTATGTACCAGTAGCTATGTGTTTGATCTCTCTCTCTCTCTCTCGTGTTCTCTCTCATGTTCCCTCTATGGCACAATCTTGATGTATCTCGAGCTTTGCTATTGTAGTTGGATCTTATGATGTTTCTCCACCTCTACTCTCTTGTGATGAATTGAGTTTCCCCTTTGAAGTTATCTTATCGGATTGAGTCTTTTATGAGAACACTTGATGTATGTCTTGCCATGCTTATCTGTAGTGACAATGGGATATCATGTGCCACTTGATGTATGTTTTGGTGACCAACTCGCGGGTTCCGCCCATGAACCTATGCATAGGGGTTGTCACACGTTCTTGACTCTCTGGTAGAAACTTTGGGGCACTCTTTGAAGTACTTTGTGTTGGTTGAATATATGAATCTGAGATTGTGTGATGCATATCATATAATCATGCCCACGGATACTTGAGGTGACAATGGAGTATCTAGGTGACATTAGGATTTTGGTTGATTTGTGTCTTAAGGTGTTATTCTAGTATGAACTCTTTTATAGATCGATCCGAAAGAATAACTTTGAGGTGGTTTCGTACCCTACCATAATCTCTACGTTTGTTCTCCGCTATTAGTGGCTTTGGAGTGACTCTTTGTTGCATGTTGAGGGCTTGTTATATGATCTAACTATGTTATTATTGTTGAGAGAACTTGCACTAGTGAAAGTATAAACCCTAGGCCTTGTTTCCTAGCATTGCAATACCGTTTACGCTCACTTTTACCACTTGTTACCTTGCTGTTTTTACAATTTCAGATTACAAATACCTTTATCTACCATCTATTTTGCACTTGTATCTTCATCTCTTCGCCGAACTAGTGCACCTATACAATTTACCATTGTATTGGGTGTGTTGGGGACACAAGAGACTCTCTGCTATTTGGTTGCAGGGTTGTTTGAGAGAGACCATCTTCATCCTACGCCTCCTACGGATTGATAAACCTTAGGTCATCCACTTGAGGGAAATTTACTACTGTCCTACAAACCTGTGCACTTGCAGGCCCAACAACGTCTACAAGAAGAAGGTTGTGTAGTAGACATTAGAGGCCAATCAACAATAGTACACTATTTGTACTAGCTTCACATGCTTCGCGCGTCGGGCGGGTGTTTTTACTGTAGTTGTGAATCCCACCATCCTAGGTCCTCGGATGAGTCCAGTAGAAATTGCATTCTGATGTTTGGGTTCAAACGTTTAGAGCTGCTGCACTATCTCTACGTCTGCGTATATGTATTACAACAAGTTTTAAACTTGAGACCAGCCACCCACCCTCACAAAGAACACTTTTTAACCTAGCACAGACTCCAGGAAATTTGTCCACAGTGTGACGTGGGCCAAATGTTAATGTGTTCGCTGTATGTAACCAGCACCTCGAATCCTCGATACTACTACTATATAGTAGTTAGGTGGCATGGGCCAGAAGAAGCATTCATGTCCAGGAGTATGGCACACGCCACTAGCACGACTTCCATCTCACACCATATTTCTTGGAGTCTGTGTTATAGCTATCTCTTCAACCTCGTCGTTTCTCTAACTCAGCCATCATGCGGCCGACGAGGTGGGGGTTTGCCGATAGTCGGTTTCCACAACTGTGGTCCCACTTGTAAGGCCAACTCCAATGCACGACCCCAAACGGACCTCCGTTTCGCCCGGATTCTGTCCGTTTGGGTAGGGCAATGGGGTCGTGTCCGGGCCATTTCTCGGATGCGGTGGTCGTGCGCCCAACGCAGGGATGCATCCCGGTCGCGTACATTTTTCTTTGCAAACACATATCTTTTTTTCATCATTGATTTTTGGTACATGGAAATACATCACCAAAATTTGACTCGAAAATCAAGAACGACAAAAATACATTTTAGAAGATATCCAACTTCCATAACTGCTCCTATAAGTTCGATTAGTGCCTTCTCGATGCATTCATTGTTGATCTGCGGAGCCTCGATCTTGCATGCTTCTTTATTCTTCGAGTGTAAAGAAGTAGACGTTGCTTCCTCGCATCTAGTCTCATGTCTAGCCTCTATTCTATCAACAAGTGCACTAGTCTCATCTCTAGCCTCTATGCTAGCTAAAAGTGCTAGAACATCTACTAAATTGTGCTCTATCAATATATCGATGTACTCTTCTTCCGAATACCAAAACTTGCATCCATTCTACACAATAAAATTTTAGCACAACTAGTCTAATACGAGAGCACAACCAAAGATTTGGTCGAGTTCTTCCTCCTTTTGCCGACACGTGGGACATCCAGCATCCAGGTTGTGTCATGCAAGAAAATGGAGTGGTAGTTGAAGCCACATGATGTGCATCTTGGGTTAAACTGTAAATATAATCTTACTACTCTTGAGTAACTCCAAAAGCGGCCACCGAAGATCTTTATTGGATTTGTTTTTCATCACCAGCACGTCGAGGTGAAAGATGTGCAGGTTCAGTGGGTCCTCTTGCGTTTTCACTGACATGTGGGACCACATATGAGCAAACAGACAATGGGCTCCGCGCGTCTGCTGGCTGGCTAAGAAGAGAGATAGAGGAGGGCTGAGCACGGACTCCAGGAAATTTGTTCGATGTAACCAGCACCTCGATATAGGCTCGATATAGTGGGGTGGAATGGGCCATAACTAGCATTCACGTCTACCAGTACGGCACACGCCACCCACAGGAGTCCCATCTGACACCAATTTTCTTGGAGTCCGTGCTACAACCATCTCTCCTCCCTCATGTTTTCTCAGCCATTGCGTGGTGAGCGGGTGGGGGTTTGCCGATAGTTGGTTTGCTCAACTGCGGTCCCACTTGTAAGTGAAAATACAACACAGCACGCATTCCCCCTTGAGCAGCGTGCTGGACCAACCGTGTGGGGGTGCAACACGGACACGACAGGTTTTTCCTTTTGAACTTGTAACTTGTAAAATTTGGTTCTGCTCCATGGCGCGACCGATAGATAGAAATAATGATTTCCCTAGAGTAATGAGAAGTTTGGTTCTGGCGCGGTTCATGCATGGTGTATGTACAAAAATTATGAAGTTGATGCGAAAGTTGATGCAGGGAGCCTTTATATGAGAAGTGCATACTGCGTTGAATTCATGTGCGTATTGGCCATCTACTCCTCGGTCCTCTACTGCACCTGCCTTTGGCTGTATGACGGGTGGGCCAGCCACCCGTTGGGCCCACGTGTCATGCACCCAAAGGCAAGTGTAGTAAGTCAATGAAGTTGTGTCCCCATCTGTGCCGGTGCAGTATAGTCATCTCACGAGACCTCTAGTTGGGGACAAACGAGACAAGTTTGATGTTTACTGGTTTATTGGTCCCCTTTGCATTTTGCGCTAAGTTTTGAATTTTGATTTAACTAATAAAATGTTAATGCATGTAACCAAAAATGTTGTGTAAGTCACCTTAGACTAGCCACAACGGTGTGTAACATACACTAGTAACGTACACATATCCCTAGACTATGTTACTACCTTCATAGTGGGTAGTAACATAAGTGTGATAACATGCAAAGCTTCATTTATTAGGTTATAGACTCATATTGCATTGGGACATGTGATGTTACAGTAACTAGCTAAGTTACTATAACTACCTCTCTCCTCATTAACTCACTGCCACATAAGCAAATTTGCTGAGTTGGACTAAATGTTACTGCTGAAGTTACTCCCATTGTGGCTAGTCTTACGAAAACCAAATAATCCCAAAATAGTTAGGCACGGTTCATTAACTCCCTCCTCATTTCTTATTTCGTGACATATCAACCAATGAGAGATGTGGGCCGTGCATGCTTTCAATGACTTGAGACTACCAAACATGACATGCAATGGTTAGTTCATTGCATGTAATCCTATTAATTAGCAAAAATACATTAAGTTCTCCCGCCGATAGGAATAAAACAATACACCATGTATTTATTTACAGAGGGAGTAGTACATTTTTTGTGACATGCATTACTAGATATTGCTAGTCAAATACGAAAATTCAGATGGACGTGGTAGTACTACTAAATCCAGACGGTGGTGCCAGTACTAGTAGTAGTACTACCAATGTAGTAGCACTGTACTACCCATTGCTCAAATTATTACATGTTGCTCCTCACAGTGAAGTGACAAAACCCTGCGCCGGAGATGACACCTGAGTATAGGCGTCGTGTTCGACATACCATAGTCAGCCTCACCGTATGTAATCACTATCATCATGGATGTAGAGCTACCCTTTACAACTAGCCGTGTTCGACATAATTTCCCGTGCGAAGATGCCCGTGCATTGCATGGAACACCAAGATTGGGGGCTGGACGGCGCCGACAGCGGCTGATACGTCTCCAACGTATCTATAATTTTTGGTTGTTCCATGCTATTATATTTCCCCTTTTGGATGTTTATGGGCTTTATTTTACACATTTATATATTTTTGGGACTAACCTACTAACCGGAGGACCAGCCCGTATTGCTGTTTTTTTGCCTATTTCAGTATTTCGAAGAAAAGGAATATCAAACGGAGTCCAACGGAATGAAACCTTCGGGAGCGTGATTTTTGGAACGAACATGATCCAGTGGACTTGGAGTGCAAGTCAAGAAGCAATTAAGGCGGTCAGGAGATAGGAGGGCGCACCCACCCCTCCTGGGCGCGCCCCTGTCTCCTGAGCCCCACGAGCGGCCACCGACGTACTTCTTCCTCCTATATATACCTACGTACCCCAAAAACATCCAGGGAGCCAACAAAACACAATTTCCACCGCCGTAACCTTCTGTATCCGCGAGATCCCATCTTGGGGCCTTCGCCGGCGCTCCGCCGGAGGGGGAATCAATCACGGAGGGCTTCTACATCAACACCATAGCCCCTCCGATGAGTTGTGAGTAGTTTACCATAGACCTTCGGGTCCATAGTTATTAGCTAGATGGCTTCTTCTCTCTTTTTGGATCTCAATACAATGTTCTCCCCCACTCTTGTGGAGATCTATTCGATGTAAACTCTTTTTGCGGTGTGTTTGTCGAGATCCGATGAATTGTGGGTTTATGATCAAGTTTATCTATGAGAAATATTTGAATCTTCTCTGAATTCTTTTATGTATGATTGAGTTATCTTTGCAAGTCTCTTCGAATTATCAGTTTGGTTTGGCCTACTAGATTGGTCTTTCTTGCCATGGGAGAAGTGCTTAGCTTTGGGTTTAATCTTGCGGTGTCCTTACCCAGTGATAGAAAGGGTTGCAAGGCATGTATTGTATTGTTGTCATCGAGGATAAAAATATGGGGTTTATATCATATTGCTTGAGTTTATCCCTCTACATCATGTCATCTTTCTTAATGCGTTACTCTGTTCTTATGAACTTAATACTCTAGATGCATGCTGGATAGCGGTCGATGTGTGGAGTAATAGTAGTAGATGCAGGCAGGAGTCGGTCTACTTGTTGCGGATGTGATGCCTATATACATGATCATGCCTAGATAATCTCATAATTATTCGCTTTTCTATCAATTGCTCGACTGTAATTTGTTCACCCACCGTAATACTTATGCTATCTTCAGAGAAGCCTCTAGTGAAACCTATGGCCCCCGGGTCTATCTTTTATCATATTAGCTTTCAATCTACTTTTATTTGCATCTTTAGGTTTTGCATCTATATTATAAAATACCAAAAATATATTTATCTTATCATACTATCTCTATCAGATCTCACTTTCGCAAGTGTCCATGAAAGGATTGAAAACCCCTTTATTGCGTTGGTTGCGAGTTCTTTGTTTGTTTGTGTAGGTGCGTGGGACTTTTGAGGAGCCTCCTACTGGATTAATACCTTGGTTCTCAAAAAATGAGGGAAATACTTACGCTACTATTGTCGCATCACCCTTTCCTCTTCAAGGAAAACCAACGCAAGCTCAAGACGTAGCAAGAAGGATTTTTGGCGCCGTTGCTGGGGAGGTCTTCGCTCAAGTTAAGACATACCAAGTACCCATCACAAACTCATCTCCCTCGCATTTACATTATTTGCCATTTGCCTCTCGTTTTCCTCTCCCCCACTTCACCCTTGCCGTTTTATTTTCCCTCTCTTTCCCAATCACTCTCTTTCTTTTCGCTTGCCTTTTTATGTTTGCTTGTGTGTTGGATTAATTGTTGCCATGGCGCCAGATAATACCAAATTATGTGATTTCTCCAATACCAATAATAATGATTTCCTTAGTACTCTAATTGCTCCTCTTAATGATGTTGAGTCTTGTGAAATCAATACTGCTTTGCAGAATCTTGTTATGAAAGATCAATTCATCGTCCTTCCTAGTGAAGATGCCGCTACTCATCTAAACAACTTTGTTGATTTGTGTGATATGAAAAAGAACAAAGATATGGATAATGATATTGTTAAATTGAAGTTATTTCCGTTTTCACTTAGAGATCATGCTAAAGTTTGGTTTTCGTCTTTGCCTAGAAATAGTATTGATTCTTGGAACAAGTGCAAAGATGCTTTTATCTCTAAGTATTTTCCTCCCGCTAAGATTATCTCTCTTAGAAATGATATTATGAATTTTAAACAACCTGATCATGAGCATGTTGCCCAATCTTGGGAAAGAATGAAATTGATGATTCGCAATTGCCCTACTCATGGTTTGAATTTATGGATGATCATACAAAAATTTTATGCCAGTTTGAACTTTGCTTCTAGAAATCTTTTAGACTCGGCCGCGGGAGGCACGTTTATGGAAATCACGTTAGGAGATGCTAACAAACTTCTTGATAATATTATGGCTAATTATTCTCAATGGCACACTGAAAGATCTTCTAGTAAAAAAGTGCATGCTATAGAAGAAATCAATGTTTTGAGTGGAAAGATGGATGAACTTATGAAGTTGTTTGCGACTAAAAACACTCCTCTTGATCCCAATGATATGCCTTTGTCTACTTTGATTGAGAATAATAATGAATCTATGGATGCGAATTTTGTTGGTAGGAATAGTTTTGGAAACAATGCTTATAGAGGAAACTTTAATTCTAGACCGTTCCCTAGTAATTCCTCTAATAATTATGGAAATTCCTACAATAATTCTTATGGTAATTTTAATAATATGCCCTCTGATTTTGAGAATAGTGTGAAAGAATTTATGATGTCTCAAAAGAATTTTAATGCTCTGCTTGAAGAAAAATTGCTCAAAGTTGATGATTTGTCTAGGAACGTAGATAGACTTTCGCTTGATGTTGATTCTCTTAAACTTATATCTACTCCTTCTAAGCATGATATCAATGAGTCTCTCAAAGCAATGAGAATTTCCATTGATGGGTGCAAGGAAAGAACCGCTAGATTGCATGCTAAGAAAGATTGCTTTGTAAAGGCATGTTCTTCTAGTTTCAATGAAAATAATGATGAAGATCTTAAAGTTATTGATGTGTCTCCTATTAGCTCTTTGTTTTGCAATATGAATCTTGATAATAATCGGACTGGAGATGAGTCAACTTTAGTTAGAAGGCATCCCAAGAATTCGGAGTTTTTAGATCTTGATGCTAAATTTGGTAAAAGTGGGATTGGAGAGGTCATGACTTTAAATAATATTGAACCCACTATCTTGGATTTAAAGGAATTTGATTATGATAATTGTTCTTTAGAAAGTTTTATTTCCTTGTTGCAATCCGTTGTTAATTCTCCTCATGCGTATAGCCAAAATAAAGCTTTTACCAAACATATCGTTGATGCCTTGATGCAATATTTTGATGAAAAACTTAATTTGGAAGTTTCTATACCTAGAAACCTTAATGATGAGTGGGAACCTACTATAAAGATTAAAATTCAAGATCATGAGTTTTTTGCTTTGTGTGATTTGGGTGCTAGTGTTTCCACGATTCCGAAAACTTTATGTGATATTCTAGGTTTCCATCATCTTGATGATTGCTCTTTAAACTTGCACCTTGCGGATTCCACCATTAAAAAGCCAATGGTAAGGATCAATGATGTCCTCATTTTTGCAAATATAAATTTGGTGCCCGTAGATTTTATCGTTCTTGATATAGATTGCAATCTTTCTTGCCCTATTATTCTTGGTAGACCTTTCCTTAGAACGATTGGTGCGATTATTGATATGAAGGAAGGGAATATTAAATTCCAATTTCCATTAAAGAAAGGCATGGAGCACTTTCCAAGAAAGAAAGTCAAATTACCTTAGGAATCTATCATGCGAGCTACCTATGAATCAAGTGTCAAAGATGGCACTACTTAGATCTATCTTCGCTTTTATGCCAAGCTAGGGCTGTTAAACGATAGTGCTAGTTGGAGGCAACCCAATTTTCTTTGTGTTTTTTGTTTTTGTTCCTGTTTAGTAATAAATTTTGCATCTACCTTCTATTTAGATGTGTTTTTATGTTTTAATTAGTGTTTGTGCCAAGTAGAACCTATAGGATAACCTATGATGATAGTTGATTTGATTCTGCTGAAAAACAGAAACTTTGTGCTCATGATAAAAAATTCAATAAATCACAGAAACGTGATTTTGCGTTGATTCTTTTTTATTCTGATCAATAAACAAATTGTACAGGACTTCCTATTTTTGTAGGAATTTCAGAGTTCCAGAAGTTTGCGTTAGTTACAGATTGCTACAGACTGTTCTGTTTTTGACAGATTCTGTTTTTCGTGTGTTGTTTGCTTATTTTGATGCATCTATGGCTAGTATTAAGTGGTATGAACCATAGAGAACTTGTAATACAGTAGTTTTAACAAAAACATAAATAAATAATGAGTTCATTACAGTACCTTATGTGGTGGTTTTGTTTTCTTTCACTAACGGAGCTAATGAGATTTCCTGCTCAGTTTTGTGTTGTGAAGTTTTCAAGTTTTGGGTAAAGCTTTGATGGACTATGGAATAAGGAGTGGCAAAATCCTAAGCTTGGGATACCCAAGGCACCCCAAGATATTCAAGAATAGCCAAAAGCCTAAGCTTGGGGATGCCCCGGAAGGCATCCCCTCTTTCGTCTTCGTTCATTGGTAACTTTACTTGGAGCTATATTTTTATTCGCCACATGATATGTGTTTTGCTTGGAGCGTCGTGTATTATATTAGTCTTTGCTTTTTAGTTTATCAGAATCATCCTTGCTGTACACACCTTTTGGGAGAAGCCTACTTGATTGAATTTATTAGAATACTCTATGTGCTTCACTTATATCTTTTGAGCTTGATAGTTTTTGCTCTAGTGCTTCACTTATATCTTTTAGAGCACGGCGGTGGCTTAATTTTGTAGAAATTGCTAGTCTCTCATGCTTCACTTATATCATTTTGAGAGTCTTTTAGAACAGAATGGTATTTTCTATGGTTATAAATTGGTCCTAGAATGGTAGGCATCCAGGTTGGGTATAATAAAAACTATCATAGGAAGTGAATTGGATGCTATGATCAATTTGATACTTGATAATTGTTTTGAGATATGGAGGTAGTGATATTAAAGTCATGCTAGTTGGGTGATTATGAATTTAAAGAATGCTTGTGTTGAAGTTAGCAAGTCCCGTAGCATGCACGTATGGTTAAAGTTGTGTAACAAATTTGAAACATGAAGTGTACCTGGCTTGTGCATCCTTATGAGTGGCGGTTGGGGACGAGCTATGGTATTTTCCTACCAATCTATCCCTCTAGGAGAATGTGCGTAGTGCTTGATTTTTGATGACTTCTAAATTTTTGCAATAAGTATATGAGTTCTTTTGACTAATGTTGAGTCCATGGATTATGCGCACTTTTACCTTTCCACCATTGCTAGCCTCTTCGGTACCGTGCATTGCCCTTTCTCACCTTGAGAGTTGGTGCAAACTTCGCCGGTGCATCCAAACCCCATGATATGATACACTCTATCACACATAAACCTCCTTATATCTTCGTCAAAACATCCACCATACCTACCTATTATGGCATTTCCATAGCCATTCCGAGATATATTGCCATGCAACTTTTCACCGTTCCATTTATCATCATGACATACATTACTTTTGTCATATTGCCATTGCATGATCATGTAGTTGACATCGTATTTGAGGCAAAGCCACCATGCATAATTTTTCATACATGTCACTCTTGATTCATTGCACCATCCCGGTACACCGCTGGAGGCATTCATATAGAGTCATATCTTGTTCTAGTTTCGAGTTATAATTCACATGTTGTAATCAATGAAAGTGTGATGATCATCATTATTAAAGCATTGCCCAAAAAGAAAAAAAAGAAAAAAGGAAGGCCAAAAAAAGGAAGGCCAAAGAAAAAAAGAAAAAAAGAAAAAAAGAAAAAAAGAAAATAAATAAAAATGGGCAATGTTACTATCTCTTTTTCCACACTTGTGCTTCAAAGTAGCACCATGTCCTTCATATAGCGAGTCTCATTTATTGTGCTTCAAAGTAGCACCATGTTTTTCATATAGTGAGTCTCATATGTTGTCACTTCCATATACTAGTGGGAATTTTTCATTATAGAACTTGGCTTGTATATTCCTACGATGGGATTCCTCAAATGCCCTAGGTCTTCGTGAGCAAGCAAGTTGGATGCACACCCACTAGTTTTCTTTTGTTGAGCATTCATTTATAGCTCTAGTGCATCCGTTGCATGGCAATCCCTACTCCTCATGTTGACATCAATTGATGGGAATCTCCATAGCCCATTGATTATCCTCGTCAATGTGAGACTTTCTCCTTTTTGTCTTCTCCACACAATCCCCATCATCATATTCTATTCCATCCATAGTGCTATATCCATGGCTCACGCTCATGTATTGCGTGAAGGTTGAAAAAGTTTGAGATTATTTAAGTACAAAACAATTGCTTGGCTTGTCATCTGGGGTATAGAATTTGGGAACATCTTTGTGTGACGAAAATGTAGCATAGCCTAATTATATGATTTTTTAGGGATGAACTTTCTTTAGCCATGTTATTTTGAGAAGACATGATTGCTTTGATTAGTATGCTTGAAGTATTACTATTTCTCTTATCAATATGAACTTTTATTTTGAATCATTTGGATCTGAACATTCATGCCACAATAAAGAAAATTACAATGAGAATTATGCTAGGTAGCATTCCACATCAAAAATTCTATTTTTATCATTTACCTACTCGAGGACGAGCAGGAATTAAGCTTGGGGATGCTTGATACGTCTCCAATGTACCTATAATTTTTGATTGTTCCATGCTATTATATTTCCCCTATTGGATGTTTATGGGCTTTATTTTACACATTTATATCATTTTTGGGACTAACCTACTAACCGGAGGCCCAGCCCGTATTGCTATTTTTTTGCCTATTTCAGGATTTCGAAGAAAAGGAATATCAAACGGAGTCCAAGCGGAATGAAACCTTCGGGAGCGTGATTTTTGGAATGAACGTGATCCAAAGGACTTGTCCTCCTATATATACCTACGTACCCCGAAAACATCCAGGGAGCCAACGAAACACAATTTCCACCGCCGTAACCTTCTGTATCCGCGAGATCCCATCTTGGAGCCTTCGTCGGTGCTCCGCCAGAGGGGGAATCGATCATGGAGGGCTTCTACATCAACACCATAGCCCCTCCGATGAGTTGTGAGTAGTTTACCACAGACCTTCGGGTCCATAGTTATTAGCTAGATGGCTTCTTCTATCTTTTTGGATCTCAATACAATGTTCTCCCCCTCTGTTGTGGAGATCTATTCGATGTGAACTCTTTTTGCGGTGTGTTTGTCGAGATCCGATGAATTGTGGGTTTATGATCAAGTTTATCTATGAGAAATATTTGAATCTTCTCTGAATTCTTTTATGTATGATTGAGTTATCTTTGCAAGTCTCTTCGAATTATCAGTTTGGTTTGGCCTACTAGATTGATCTTTCTTGCCATGGGAGAAGTTCTTAGCTTTGGGTTCAATCTTGCGGTGTCCTTACCCAGTGACAGAAAGGGTTACAAGGCAAGTATTGTATTGTTGCCATCGAGGATAAAAATATGGGGTTTATATCATATTGCTTGAGTTTATCCCTCTACATCATGTCATCTTTCTTAATGTGTTACTCTGTTCTTATGAACTTAATACTCTAGATGCATGCTGGATAGCGGTCGATGTGTGGAGTAATAGTAGTAGATGCAGGCAGGAGTCGGTCTACTTGTTGCGGACGTGATGCCTATATACATGACCATGCCTAGATAATGTCATAATTATTCGCTTTTCTATCAGTTGCTCGACTGCAATTTGTTCACCCACCGTAATTCTTATGCTATCTTGAGAGAAGCCTCTAGTGAAACCTATGGCCCCTGGGTCTATCTTTTATCATATTAGCTTTCAATCTACTTTTATTTGCATCTTTAATTTTTGCATCTATATTATAAAATACCAAAACTATATTTATCTTATCATACTATCTCTATCAGATCTCACTTTTGCAAGTGGCCATGGAGGGATTGACAACCCCTTTATTGTGTTGGTTGTGAGTTCTTTGTTTGTTTGTGTAGGTGCGTGGGACTTTTGAGGAGCCTCCTACTGGATTGATACCTTGGTTCTCAAAAACTGAGGGAAATACTTACGCTACTATTGTTGCATCACCCTTTCCTCTTCAAGGAAAACCAACGCAAGCTCAAGACGTAGCAGCGGCCATCGCACCTGATTTTTCCATGGCCTTCTAGATGTGGTGGGGAGGAGATAAGGCTGATTGTGAGAGACAAGGAGTTGTTTGTAAATAGGGAACAAGTGCAGGCATCTTTTTGCAAAACTGGAGAAGTTTGGTTTGTGTGCGTCAGATCTAGATCCGACGGCTATTGGTGAAAGATGACAGGCACAACATCATCACCAACTCAGGACCTCTTTGATTCGCAGGATTTTGAAAACGCAAGAATAGGACACGGCAATATTACAAGTTTCAAACTGGTATTACAAATGTTAGGAGTAATGATGCACCTATGCAGAGGGAATTACTAGGAAGTTTACGTAAGAACTTTCGTTACTTTAGGTGGATGCAGCATTATCATCCAAACTAAAATCCACCGCCCTGACAAGTCACTAATGGGAAAATAAGTTTTCAAGTCTCTGGCCACTTGATGTTTCAAAAACAAATTCAGCTTCTGCGGAGAGTTTGTCATTTAGGCTTAGACGCTTGCGGTGATCAGCACGCCATTAATTTTTGCGCCAGAGAACGCCAAAACTCATTACCTTGAGCACACTTGCCTCCAGAACTAAGAACCTGGCCAATTTAATCTCAGACGTGCTGCCTTGGTAGTCGATCAAATCAATTTCTATAAGATGGAGATCAAGGCATTCGATGAGATTGTTATAGTGCAGCACATTTTTCACTTTCGGGTCTTTTTTTATCTGCAAAAGAAGAGAACTATTAGAGAAGTTGGCTGTATAAGATTGCCATGTCATCAAGAGGTACCAATATCATTCGCTCATACGATAGGGTTGGCTGGCTAGTGATATTTTTTCACTCTCTCTCTCTCTCTCTCTTTCTTTCTTTCTCTTTCCTCTCATTTACACAGGATCATGTGAAGAGCTTGGGCATTTGTTGCCTTCCACTATGTGGCCGATGCCATATTTCTCAAAAGTATGACACATAATACGCATCGATGTTAGATCAAAAGATTTTGGCACCGCTCTCGCGATGTGAGAGAGTTGGCACCGCTGTGCACACAGACCCACATGTATAAACAAATCAATCAAAGCAACTACACCGGCCTCCCACTCTCCCAAACAAGTGTTTTTCTATTGACTCAGTCCTCTCTCTCTCTCTCCCACGCAATTGTTTTTTCATTGCGTGAGTTGATTTATCACCGGAGCAAAGTAGGTGATCCAGATTGGGGCACCACGTGAGCAATGGAGGGGCATCGATGTCAAATGCATCACAAGTGAATTTGACACGTGTTTTGGCCTACATAGTGGAGGGCCGTTATAGCCCACTTTTGTACTACCTCGTATTTAGTATAAAATTTTGACCATAGATTTACCTAAGAAAATGCCAATGCATGTCACTAAAAATTATACCATTTGAAATTATGTTCAAATACGAATCCAACGATATAGTTCTTAGTGACATGCATTAACATTTTGTCAGTTAAATCTATGGTCAAATTTTTGTTGGGGAACGTTGCAGAAAACAAAAAATTTCCTACGCTTTCACCAAGATCAATCTATGAGTTCATCTAGCAACGAGAGAGAGGAGTGCATATACATACCCTTGTAGATCGAGCGGAAGCGTTCAAGAGAACGGGGTTGAGGGAGTCGTACTCGTCGTGATCCAAATCACCGGAGATCCTAGCGCCGAACGGAGGGCACCTCCGCGTTCAACACACGTACGGTCAGCGAGACGTCTCCTCCTTCTTGATCTAGCAAGGGAGAGGGAGAGGTTGATGAAGATCCAGCAGCACGACGGCGTGGTGGTGGATGCAGCAGGGATCCCGGCAGGGCTTCGCCAAGCGTCTACGGAAGGGAGAGGTGTACCAAGGGGGAAGGGAGGCGCCAAGTGCAAGGGTGAGGCTGCCCTCCCTCCCCCCTCTTTATATAGGGCCCCTAGGGGGGGCCTAGGAGATGGGATCTCGTAGGGGGGGCGGCCAGGGGGGTGGCTTGCCCCCCAAGCCAGGTGGAGGCGCCCCCACCCCTAGGGTTTCCCAACCCTAGGCGTGGGGGGGGGCAAGGGGGGCGCACCAGCCCACCAGGGGCTGGTTCCCCTCCCACTTCAGCCCATGGGGACCTCCGGGATAGGTGGCCCCACCCGATGGACCCCCGGGACCCTTTCGATGGTCCCGGTACAATACCGGTGACACCCGAAACTTTCCCGATGGCCGAAACCTAACTTCCTATATATAATTCTTTACCTCTGGACCATTCCGGAACTCCTCGTGACGTTCGGGATCTCATCCGGGACTCTGAACAACTTTCGGTTTACTGCATACTCATATCTCTACAACCTTAGCGTCACCGAACCTTAAGTGTGTAGACCCTACGGGTTCGGGAGACATGCAGACATGACCGAGACGCCTCTCCGGTCAATAACCAACAGCGGGATCTGGATACCCATGTTGGCTCCCACATTCTCCTCGATGATCTCATCGAATGAACCACAATGTCAAGGATTTAAGCAACCCCGTATACAATTCCCTTTGTCAATCGGTACGTTACTTGCCCGAGACTCGATCGTCGGTATCCCAATAGCTCGTTTAATCTCGTTACCAGCAAGTCACTTTACTCGTACCGTAATGCATGATCTCGTGACCAGACACTTGGTCACATTGAGCTCATTATGATGATGCATTACCGAGTGGGCCCAGAGATACCTCTCCGTCCTACGGAGTGAGAAATCCCAGTCTCGATTCGTGCCAACCCAACAGACACTTTCGGAGATACCCGTAGTGCACCTTTCTAGTCACCCAGTTACGTTGTGACGTTTGGCACACCCAAAGCACTCCTACGGTATCCGGGAGTTGCACAATCTCATGGTCTAAGGAAATGATACTTGACATTTGGAAAAGCTCTAGCTAAACGAACTACACGATCTTTGAGCTATGCTTAGGATTGGGTCTTGTCCATCACATCATTCTCCTAACGATGTGATCCCGTTATCAATGACATCCAATGCCCATAGTCAGGAAACCATGACTATCTGTTGATCAATGAGCTAGTCAACTAGAGGCTCACTAGGGATATGTTGTGGTCTATGTATTCACACGTGTATTACGATTTCCTGATAATACAATTATAGCATGAATAACAGACAATTATCATGAACAAGGAAATATAATAATAACCATTTTATTATTGCCTCTAGGACATATTTCCAACAATTTTGATACTACAAAATAGGAAGAGTAAACCAGGACAGAGGTAGTACTTGCTCTTAGGGTAACCATAGAGTTACTAGTCTAAGTTACTTTCCACTATGACTAGCCTGGGCTACTATAGTAGTACAACAAAAAAAACGATGCAGGTGATCACGTGAGAAAAAATACTAAAAAAATTTCTTTCGGTGCAGTGCATCGATGCAGCTTTGAACACTACACTTGTCATCATAATTTGGGAAAATTACGAAAAAATTGAGCTACACTATGATTACCGTTTACTAATAGGGAAGACGTTTCACCTCGATGAGTAGCTTCTCCGTGCACAGAAAGAATGTAAGGAATCCAACAACTTGATCCAGATTGGGGCTAATAGATTTTATTGCCAAGATCTTCACTGTGCGCATGAACTGGGTCAAGCTTGTTGGAATAATTTTCTGGAAGACGGTCGTAAATACATCAAGAAGAAAGTTAAAAATGTGAATTTCAAGAAGACGGAGAAGAAGATGAGTGTTGTACCTAAACGATTACGGATCCAATAAAGAGTTCAAAGAATTTGGCAGACGAGTACACCAACCCTGTCAATTTCGGCGCGTCAATGACCCTGATTTTTGTTGGACCTTCAAGATCCGATACAAGCAATCTCTCAAGGAAAGGCGCATTCTCAATGAACATAACGTGGAACAGCTGGAGCGATCTCTTTCCAATTGATGTCTTGTTGCGGGGCCAGCAAGACACATAAATCCATCGGATATTCGGCGAGGCGATGTGGAGGCTAATGAACCCGTGGATCTGCTCAGGACGAAGGTACTCGAGCGTAGTACAGCTGTGGGGAAGGTGCTCCATAGCCTTCTTCGAGATGACAACATCGAAGAGGTCGAGCTGCTTGAGTTGAGGGAGAAGAAGGGCGGGTGCAACATTAATCTGGGGAAGATAGCAGGAGCTGAAGCTGGTGCGGTGCACCTTTATAGTCACCCAGTGATGTTGTGACATTTGGCACACCCAAAGCACTCCTACGGTATCCGGGAGTTGCACAATCTCATGGTCTAAGGAAATGATACTTGACATTTGGAAAAGCTCTAGCTAAACGAACTACACGATCTTTGAGCTATGCTTAGGATTGGGTCTTGTCCATCACATCATTCTCCTAATGATGTGATCCCGTTATCAATGACATCCAATGCACATAGTCAGGAAACCATGACTATCTGTTGATCAACGAGCTAGTCAACTAGAGGCTCACTAGGGACACATTGTGGTCTATGTATTCACACGTGTATTACGATTTCCGGATAATACAATTATAGGATGAACAACAGAAAATTATCATGAACAAAGAAATATAATAATAACCATTTTATTATTGCCTCTAGGGCATATTTCCAACAGTCTCCCACTTGCACTAGAGTTCAATAATCTAGTTACATTGTGATGAATCGAACACCCATGGAATTTTGGTGTTGATCATATTTTGCCCTAGGGAGAGGTTTAGTCAACGGATCTGCCACATTCAGGTTCGTATGTACTTTACAAATATCTATGTCTCCATCTTGAACATTTTCACGTATGGAGTTGAAGCGATGCTTGTGTGCCTGGTCTTCTTGTGAAACCTGGGCTCCTTGGCAAGTGCAATATCTCCAGTGTTGTCACAGTAGAGTTTGATCGGCCCCGATGCATTGGGTATGACTCCTAGGTCGGTGATGAATTCCTTCACCCAGATTGCTTCATGTGCTGCCTTCGAGGCTGCCATGTACTCCGCTTCACATGCAGATCCCGCCACGACGCTTTGCTTGCAACTGCACCAGCTTACTGCCCCACCATTCAAAATATACACGTATCCGGTTTGTGACTTAGAGTCATCCAGATCTGTGTTGAAGCTAGCGTCGACGTAACCCTTTACGACGAGCTCTTCGTCACCTCCATAAACGAGAAACATATCCTTAGTCCTTTTCAGGTACTTTAGGATGTTCTTGACCGCTGTCCAGTGTTCCTTGCCGGGATTACTTTGGTACCTTCCTACCAAACTTACGGCAAGGTTTACATCAGGTCTGGTACACAGCATGGCATACATAATAGACCCTATGGCTGAGGCATAGGGGATGACGCTCATCTCTTCTGTATCTTCTGCCGTGGTCGGGCATTGAGCCGAGCTCAATCTCACACCTTGCAATACAGGCAAGAACCCTTTCTTGGACTGATCCATATTGAACTTCTTTAATATCTTATCAAGGCATGTCCTTGGTGAAAGACCTATGAGGCGTCTCGATCTATCCCTATAGATCTTGACGCCCAATATGTAAGCAGCTTCTCCAAGGTCCTTCATTGAAAAACACTTATTCAAGTAGGCCTTAATGTTGTCCAAGAGTTCTATATCATTTCCCATCAAAAGTATGTCATCTACATATAATATGAGAAATGCTACGGCGCTCCCACTCACTTTCTGGTAAACGCAGGCTTCTCCATAAGTCTGCATAAACCCAAACGCTTTGATCATCTCATCAAAGCAAATGTTCCAACTCCGAGATGCTTGCACCAACCCATAAATGGATCGCTGGAGCTTGCATAACTTGTTAGCATTCTCAGGGTCGACAAAACCTTCCGGCTGCATCATATACAGTTCTTCCTTAAGATGACCGTTAAGGAATGCCGTTTTGACGTCCATCTGCCATATCTCATAATCATAGTATGCTGCAATTGCTAACATGATTCGGACAGACTTTAGCTTCGCTAGGGAGAGAATGTATCATCATAGTCAACCCCTTGAACTTGCCGATAACCCTTAGCGACAAGTCGAGCTTTATAAATGGTAATATTACCATCTGCGTCTGTCTTCTTCTCGGGCAAGTCTGTCAAAGTCCATACTTCATTTTCATACATGGATCCTATCTCGGAATGCATGGCTTCAAGCCATTTGTTGGAATCTGGGCCCGCCATCGCTTCTTCATAGTTCGAAGGTTCACTGTTGTCTAACAACATGATTTCCAGGACAGGGTTGCCATACCACTCTGGTGTGGAACGTGTCCTCGTGGACCTACGAAGTTCAGTAGTAACTTGATCCGAAGTACCTTGATCATCATCATTAACTTCCTCTTCAGTTGGTGCTGGCACCACAAGAACATCTTCCTGAGCTGCGCTACTCACCCGTTCAAGAGGTAGTACTTCATCAAGTTCCACTTTCCTCCCACTTACTTCTCTTGAGAGAAACTCTTTCTCCAGAAAAGACCCGTTCTTGGCAACAAAGATCTTGCCTTCGGATCTGAGGTAGAAGGTATACCCAATGGTTTCCTTGGGGTATCCTATGAAGACGCATTTTTCCGACTTGGGTTCGAGCTTTTCAGGTTGAAGTTTCTTGACATAAGCATCGCATCCCCAAACTTTTAGAAACGATAGCTTAGGTTTCTTCCCAAACCATAATTCATACGGTGTCGCCTCAACGGATTTAGACGGTTCCCTATTTAAAGTGAATGTAGCTGTCTCTAGAGCGTATCCCCAAAATGATAGTGGTAAGTCGGTAAGAGACATCATAGATCACACCATATCTAATAGAGTGCGATTACAACGTTCGGACACACCGTTACGCTGAGGTGTTCCAGGCGGCGTGAGTTGTGAAACGATTCCACATTTCCTTAAGTGCGTACCAAATTCGTGACTTAAATATTCTCCTCCACGATCTGATCATAGGAACTTTATGTTTCGGTCACGTTGATTCTCTACCTCATTCTGAAATTCCTTGAAATTTTCAAAGGTCTCAGACTTGTGTTTCATCAAGTAGACATACCCATATCTACTCAAGTCGTCAGTGAGAGTGAGAACATAACTATATCCTCCGCGAGCCTCAACACTCATTGGACCGCACACATCAGTATGTATGATTTCCAATAAGTTGGTTGCTCACTCCATTGTTCCGGAGAAAGGAGTCTTGGTCATTTTTCCCATGAGGCATGGTTCGCATGTGTCAAATGATTCATAATCGAGAGACTCTAAAAGTCCATCAGCATGGAGCTTCTTCATGCGCTTGACACCAATGTGACCAAGGCGGCAGTGCCACAAGTATGTGGGACTATCGTTATCAACTTTACATCTTTTGGTATTCACACTATGAATATGTGTAACATCACGCTCGAGATTCATTAAGAATAAACCATTGACCATCGGGGCATGACCATAAAACATATCTTATATAAATAGAACAACCATTATTCTCGGATTTAAATGAGTATCCATCTCGTATTAAATGAGATCCAGATACAATGTTCATGCTCAAACTTGGCACTAAATAACAATTATTGAGCTTTAAAACTAATCCGTAGGTAAATGTAGAGGTAGCGTGCCGACGGCGATCACATCGACCTTGGAACCATTCCCGACGCGCATCGTCACCTCGTCCTTCGCCAGTCTCTGTTTATTCCGCAGCTCCTGCTTTGAGTTAGAAATATGAGCAACGGCACCGGTATCAAATACCCAGGAGCTACTACGAGCACTGGTAAGGTACACATTAATTACATGTATATCACATATATCTTTAGTGTTGCCGGCCTTCTTGTCCGCTAAGTACTTGGGGCAGTTCCGCTTCCAATGACCACTTCCCTTGCAATAAAAGCACTCAGTTTCAGGCTTGGGTCCATTCTTTGACTTCTTCTCGGCAACTGGCTTACCGGGCGCGGCAACTCCCTTGCCGTCCTTCTTGAAGTTCTTCTTACCCTTGCCTTTCTTGAACTTAGTGGTTTTATTCACCATCAACACTTGATTTTCTTTCTTGATCTCTACCTCCGCTGATTTCAGCATTGAATATACCTCAGGAATGGTCTTTTCCATCCCCTGCATATTGAAGTTCATCACAAAGCTCTTGTAGCTCAGTGGAAGCGACTGGAGGATTCTATCAATAACCGCGTCATCCGGGAGATTAACTCCCAGCTGAGTCAGGCAGTTGTGCAACCCAGACATCTTGAGTATGTGCTCACTGACATAACTATTTTCCTCCATCTTACAGCTGAAGAACTTGTCAGAGACTTCATATCTCTCGACCCGGGCATGAGCTTGGAAAACCATTTTCAGCTCTTCGAACATCTCATATGCTCCGTGTTGCTCAAAATGTTTTTGGAGCCCCGGTTCTAAGCTGTAAAGTATGCCGCACTGAACGAGGGAGTAATCATCAGCACGAGACTGCCAAGCGTTCATAACGTCTTGGTTCTCTGGGATGGGTGCTTCACCTAGCGGTGCTTCTAGGACATAATCTTTCTTGGCAGCTATGAGGATGATCCTCAGGTTCCGGACCCAATCCGTATAGTTGCTGCCATCATCTTTCAGCTTGGTTTTCTCTAGGAACGCGTTGAAGTTGAGGGTAACATGGGCCATCTGATCTACAAGACATATTGTAAAGATTTTAGACTAAGTTCATGATAATTAAGTTCATCTAATCAAATTATTTAATGAACTCCCACTCAGATTAGACATCCCTCTAGTCATCTAAGTGATACATGATCCGAGTCGACTAGGCCGTGTCCGATCATCACATGAGACGGACTAGTCATCATCGGTGAACATCTCCATGTTGATCGTATCTTCCATACGACTCATGTTCGACCTTTCAGTCTCTTGTGTTCCGAGGCCATGTCTATACATGCTAGGCTCGTCAAGTTAACCTAAGTATTTTTGCATGTGTAAATCTGTCTTACGCCCGTTGTATGTGAACGTTAGAATCTATCACACCCGATCATCATGTGGTGCTTCGAAACGACGAACTTTCGCAACGGTGCACAGTTAGGGTGAACACTTTCTTGAAATTATTATGAGGGATCATCTTATTTACTACCGTCGTTCTAAGTAAACAAGATGGATAAACATAATAAACATCACATGCAATTAAACAATGACATGATATGGCCAATATCATATAGCTCCTTTGATCTCCATCTTCGGGGCTCCATGATCATCTTCGTCACCGGCATGACACCATGATCTCCATCATCATGATCTCTATCATCGTGTCTCCATGAAATTGCTCGCCAACTATTACTTCTACTACTATGGCTAACGGTTTAGCAATAAAGTAAAGTAATTACATGGCGTTAAATCATTGACACGCAGGTCATACAATAATTAAGACAACTCCTATGGCTCCTGCTGGTTGTCATACTCATCGACATGCAAGTCGTGATTCCTATTACAAGAACATGATCTCATACATCACAATATATCATTCATCATTCATCACAACTTTTGGCCATATCATATCACAAATCATATGCTGCAAAAACAAGTTAGACATCCTCTAATTGTTGTTGCATGTTTTACGTGGCTGCAATAGGGTTCTAGCAAGAACGTTTTCTTACCTACGTAAAAGCCACAACATGATTTGTCAACTTCTATTTACCCTTCATAAGGACCCTTTTCATCGAATCCGGTCCAACTAAAGTGGGAGAGATAGACACCCGCTAGCCACCTTATGCAACTAGTGCATGTCCGTCGGTGGAACGTATCTCACGTAAGCCTACGTGTAAGGTCGGTCCAGGACGCTTCATCCCACAATACCGCTGAAGCAAAATAATACTAGTAGTGGCAAGAAAGTTGACAACATCTACACCCACAACAAATTTGTGTTCTACTCGCGCAAAGAGAACTACGCATAGACCTAGCTCATGATGCCACTGTTGGGGAACGTTGCAGAAAACAAAAAAATTCCTATGGTTTCACCCAGATCAATCTATGAGTTCATCTAGCAATGAGAGAGAGGAGTGCATCTACATACCCTTGTAGATCGAGCGGAAGCGTTCAAGAGAACGGGGTTGAGGGAGTCGTACTCGTCGTGATCCAAATCACCGGAGATCCTAGCGCCGAATGGACGACACCTCCGCATTCAACACACGTACGGTCAGCAAGACGTCTCCTCCTTCTTGATCCAGCAAGGGGGAGGGAGAGGTTGATGAAGATCCAGCAGCACGACAGCGTGGTGGTGGATGCAGCAGGGATCCCAGCAGGGCTTCGCCAAGCGTCTGCGGAAGGGAGAGGTGTAGCAAGGGGAAGGGAGGCGCCAAGTGCAAGGGTGCGCCTGCCCTCCCTCCCCCCTCTTTATATAGGGCCCCTAGGGGGGCGCCGGCCGTAGGAGATGGGATCTCCTAGGGGGGCGGCGGCCAGGGGGTGGCTTGCCCCCCAAGCCAGGTGGAGGCGCCCCCACCCCTAGGGTTTCCCAACCCTAGGCGCAGGGGGGCCAAGGGGGGCGCACCAGCCCACCAGGGGCTGGTTCCCCTCCCACTTCAGCCCATGGGGCCCTCCTGGATAGGTGGCCCCACCCAGTGGACCCCCGGGACCCTTCCGGTGGTCCTGGTACAATACCGGTGACCCCCGAAACTTTCCCGATGGCCGAAACCTGACTTCCTATATATAATTCTTTACCTATGGACCATTCTGGAACTCCTCATGACGTCCGGGATCTCATCTGGGACTCCGAACAACTTTCGGTTTACTGCACACTCATATCTCTACAACCCCAGCGTCACTGAACCTTAAGTGTGTAGACCCTACGGGTTCGGGAGACATGCAGACATGATCGAGACGCCTCTCCGGTCAATAACCAACAGCGGGATCTGGATACCCATGTTGGCTCCCACATGCTCCTCGATGATCTCATCGGATGAACCACGATGTCGAGGATTTAAGCAACCTCGTATACAATTCCCTTTGTCCATCGGTACGTTACTTGCCCGAGACTCGATCGTCGGTATCCCAATACCTCGTTTAATCTCATTACCGGCAAGTCACTTTACTCGTACCGTAATGCATGATCCCGTGACCAGACACTTGGTCACATTGAGCTCATTATGATGATGCATTACCGAGTGGGCCCAGAGATACCTCTCCGTCCTACGGAGTGACAAATCCCAGTCTCGATTCGTGCTAACCCAACAGACACTTTCGGAGATACCCGTAGTACACCTTTATAGTCACCCAGTTACGTTGTGACGTTTGGCACACCCAAAGCACTCCTACGGTATCCGGGAGTTGCACAATCTCATGGTCTAAGGAAATGATACTTGACATTTGGAAAAGCTCTAGCTAAACGACCTACACGATCTTTGAGCTATGCTTAGGATTGGGTTTTGTCCATCACATCATTCTCCTAATGATGTGATCCCGTTATCAATGACATCCAATGCCCATAGTCAGGAAACCATGACTATCTGTTGATCAATGAGCTAGTCAACTAGAGGCTCACTAGGGACACGTTGCGGTCTATGTATTCACACGTGTATTACGATTTCCTGATAATACAATTATAGCATGAATAACAGACAATTATCATGAACAAGGAAATATAATAATAACCATTTTATTATTGCCTCTAGGGCATATTTCCAACAATTTTGATACTACAAAATAGGAAGAGTAAACCAGGACAGAGGTAGTACTTGCTCTTAGGGTAACCATAGAGTTACTAGTCTAAGTTACTTTCCACTATGACTAGCCTAGGCTACTATAGTAGTACAACAAAAAAACGATGCAGGTGATCACGTGAGAAAAAATACTAAAAAATTCTTTCGGTGCAGTGCATAGATGCAGCTTTGAACACTACACTTGTCATCGTAATTTGGGAAAATTACGAAAAAATTGAGCTACATTGTGATTACCGTTTACTAATAGGGAAGAAGTTTCACCTCGATGAGTAGCTTCTCCATGCACAGAAAGCATGTAAGGAATGCAACAACTTGATCCACATTGGGGCTAGTAGATTTTATTGCCAAGATCTTCACTGTGCGCATAGACTGGGTCAAGCTTGTTGGAATCATTTTCTGGAAGACGGTCGTAAATACATCAAGAAAAAGTTAAAAATGTGAATTTCAAGAAGACGGAGAAGAAGATGAGTGTTGTACCTAAACGATTACGGATCCAATAAAGAGTTCGGAGAATTTGGCAGACGAGTACACCAACCCTGTCAATTTTGGCGCGTCAATGACCCTGATTTTTGTTGGACCTTCTAGATCCGATACAAGCAATCTCTCAAGGAAAGGAGCATTCTCAATGAACATAATGTGGAACAGCTGGAGTGATCTCTTTCCAATTGATGTCTTGTTGCGGGGCCAGCAAGACACATAAATCCATCGGATATTCGACGAGGCGATGTGGAGGTTAATGAACCCGTGGATCGGCTCAGGACGAAGGTACTCAGCGCAGTACAACTGTGGAGAAGGTGCTCCATAGCCTTCTTCGAGATGACAACATCGAAGAGGTCGAGCTGCTTGAGTTGAGGGAGAAGAAGGGCGGGCGCAACATTAATCTGGGGAAGATAGCAGGAGTTGAAGCTGGCGCGGTGCAGCGTTCAGGTGAGGCGGACGTGGACGACGGTAGAGAGCGACATCGTCCAACTTCAAAGTTGAGCTCCTCGAGATGATATAGGGCAGGGGATAAGAACCACTCGTCGAACTTGGCTTGGACCTTGCAGTTGGTACTGAACATGCAGATGTCAAGGCGTCTGGCTGGCCCAGGGTGCGATGAAAGGATGTTGGAGATTACGGCCATGCGTTTGCAATCCCCGTCATAGAGGCAGATGCCGACAATGAGGTTGAGGGGGACACATCACTAGAGAGGGCGCCACCACTTGGAGAGCAGGGCAGTCCGCACGGCTGATTTGGTGGGGAGGAGGCCGATGATGACGAGCAGCATGTCGTCGGGGAGGCTGCTGATGAAGTCCAGGCTCGCCGGATGCGGTTTTGGCTCGAGCCGCCGCCGCTTGTTGGCTACCTCGCCGCCATCTCAACCGGCGGTGACGCCGGTGTACACGTGTGATGGTGTGTGTTCTGTGTCGGGTGTGCGCGAATGCGTCCTTCTGTGCATGCCGCCGCGCAATGGTGAATTATGCACGAGTGCGTCCTTCATGTGGAAGAAGTGTGTCCTCAATGCTCCCTCAATTTACTAGCGTGCGGAGTGCTACCCTGAGTGGTTTCAACTTTGTTTACTTCACCGTGTGTCATATGGGCCTCTAGTTTACTTATTTTCACCCACTGCCACATGGGCCAGCACATGAAGATAGAGAACATGAGCTGACAAGGCAGCATGAGGACTGGTTGACCAGTCAACTAAACAATATACGGATCTATATGCTGACACAGTGAGCGTATAATTCATTGGTATACAGAGTTCTAGTGAGAGGGGAGGCCCGTGAGAGATAGCAGAGAGAGAAAGAGGTACTCCCTCCGTTTGATAATGTAGTTCCAACATTTTTTTAATGTCAAACTTTTGAAACTTTGACAAAGTTTATAAAGAAATTACTTATATCTACAATACCAAAGATAAATGATAGTATGAAGTAAGTACATGTTGTGATGAATCTAATGATCGTTCTAGATGTAAATGTTTTTCTCCACATATACATGTGAGAGAGTCCCTAACTAGAAAGAGAGAGAGAGAGAGAGAGAGAGAGAGAGAGAGAGAGAGAAATCAAATAGAAAGAGTGAGTAAAAAAAGTGTGTGTGCGTGTGTGAAAGAGACATGGACAACACACAATAAAAGTAGAGAAAAAGCGTGTGTGTCTTATGCAAACATATCACACATGCATCTTCGACAACGAAAGCAAGGTGAGGAGATAGTGTGTGGTTGTTTGCAATCGAGAGAGAAAGACCCCTAGCACGTGGCCAAGAGGGGTCTGACAAACAAGGGAGAGAGGTCAAGAGAGACGTACGGAAAAAATGGAGACATGGGGAGGAGAGAGTGTATGTTTGTCATAGAGAGATCCCATAGAGATCGTGATGGGACTACATGGGGGGGAGATCGAGTGACAAGGTGTGTGAGTGATTGTGGGGACCGATTCTCCGGGTATAATTTCCAGAAAATGGCCCTTGTGCTCACCAGCCCCAGGATAACTGTTAGCTGATGAGGCACCAACTTGATACAGAAATTCCAAGCAAAATACAAAATATGTAGTACAAGACCATTCTGGCCTGTGAGTACAACAAATGGTTTCTAATGGTTGATGGCGGAAGCAGTTTGTGGATCATCAGTGTCTTTGGGACTCAAATTTCCACAAGAACAGCTGACCAGGTTAACTCCTACCTTCGCGAGGATGCTATCACCACTTAGGTTCCAGGACTGTCGGCACGGTCGCTCCTCTCCGCGCAAGAAAAATCTGGCCAAGACAATAGCCAGGGACAAGCCAGTGAGTACTTTGAATGTACTCGGAAACATTATGAACATAGGTATAATATAACAATAATGTGCTGAAAATATTTTATGCTCATGACGTCGGTCACAAAAGATAAATAAAACTCTGATGCGTACAAGCATGTTAATTATGAATATGCAGTAACATAGCAATATTAAAATTTTGAAATATATAACAAACATGCCACAGTCGGGCGTCTTAGCGACACCACATAAAGGGCTTTAAAAGAAATGCCACAGTCGGGCATCTTAGCGACACCACATAAAGGGCTTCAAAAGAAATGCCACAGTCGGGCGTCTTAGCGACACCACATAAAGGGCTTAAAAAGAAATGCCATAGTCGGGCGTCTGAGTGACACCACATAAAGGGCTTTAAAAGAAATGCCACAGTCGGGCGTCTTAGCGACAGCACATAAAGGGCTTTAAAAGAAATGCCATAGTCGGGCGTCTTAGCGACACCACATAAAGGGCTTAAAAGAAATGCCACAGTCGGGCGTCTGAGCGACACCACATAAAGGGATTTTAAAATAAAACACAGTGAATATCCAGGAGGTGGAACCATCCCAGGGATATTCAATAATACCAATAATATCACGGGTTAGTCCACAACAAAATAATAATCATAAATATCACAAGTCACAAGTTGTGTTTCCAGTACTGGTTTAATAGTTTCACCTCCGAAGACCGACACTAAGACCGACACTTGACCCATCCCAGACTGTAGTCCTTAACCATGGATACAGCTATTCGAATAGGTTTAATCTCTGCAGAGGGTGTACTCTTTACCCACGAGTGACGGATTCCTTTAGTCCATCAAGACTAATTCCGTCCACGGTCTTTTAGTTGCAAACACACCTAACTTGCACACACCAGCTTAACTCACATGTGTCTGGAATCACCCACGACACCTGTCAAGCAAAACTCTAAGTGGGGAGGCTACAACCTCGACGTAACATGGGATCACAAAATTTATACCGCGCGCAAATTGGGGAAGCTACCCCCTTCGGCTACAACCGAAACACCCATGCTCCCAGACCCGGTGGCATGACTACCGGATGCCTCCAGTATCTTCCACCATGGCCTCTCTGTACGGTGTGTGCTAGGAAAGGGGTTGACAACTTACTGAACCGTACCCTACTTATAGTAGAGACGACTGGCAGTACGTAGCAAGTATGGGGGTTATGGCACAAGACTCAATCTATGGTCGACTCGGGAGGTTCAAATATTTCCTGCAAGATTAGCATAACAATACATAAATTTCAACCAACAGATAGAAACATCACGCGACATACCCCCTCATGCCATACCGGACACGACCGTCTCGACGGAGGGCTAGGGACAAGAGCGTGTCTACCCAAGACAGAGGCCTTCCCGGCTTCCCTTCCGGTATGCATGAAAGGCATACGACGGTGATTTCCATCATAACCATATCAACTCCATCAGCGTAAAAATCCTTAATATGCACTCATGAATAGGATCACATCCTCACATAAAATGACCCATGCACGTATCGAGGTGGTGGTGTCACCGAGTCAAACAACACACACAAAAATTACACCAGGGTTCAGAATGCTTGCCTTCAGGTCATGGGAAAGCAGGGTGCATTCCAAACATCTTGAAATCTTCAAAAATCCTATTTGAAAGAATATATATGAATTAACACACAAAATCAAAACAGCACAAAAAGTTGTTTTAAAAAAAATTCAAATAAATCTTAAAATAAACTAGACCATATTTGAGAGAGGTAGGAAAAAGAATTAATTTATTTGGAGTTGTATTTAAACAGATACAGCCGGTCAAAGTTTGGTCAAAAATCTATTATTTAAATAAAAACAGAAAAGAAAAATGTTTCGAATATATACGTACACGTCGAAGGCGCATTTTTGAAATGCGTTTTCACTTATCCCATGTGGACTGGACGGGGTCACTGACAGTGGGTCCAGGGGAGGCAACGGCGATCAACGCCGGCGAACGGCGGCTCCTCGCGGGCTCCAGATGGTCGGGATGGATCCGCAAGACCGGGGCGGTCCTTCCGGTGGTCGCTGGGTCGGCGGGGACGGAGTGAGCTGCCGGCGGCGAGCTTCGCGGTGGAGGAGGCATTCAGGAGCAAAGTGGGTTTGGGGCTGCGGTGGCTCCCGATCAAAATTGAGCAGGGGGACGGGCTCACGGGAGGAAGGGAAGGCTCCTGGTGGAGAGAGTGGAGAGGGGGAGGCCCTGGTGGCGCCGGAATGGCCGGGGCCGTGGCGGTAGCTGTGGTTGCCGGAGATGGGGAAGGAGACCTCCCCGAGTTGATTTGCTGTCAATGGGGTTTCTAGGGAGATGGTTTGGGACTGCCTGCGTGCGGGGATGAGCTCGGGGCTCCTTATATAGGCGATGGAGGTCGGTTCCGAGGCGGTCGGCGATAAGGACGACGACGAACCGCCCTGTTGTAGCTTGGGCGACGTGGCGGCGACGAGCGCTAGGGGACACGCTTGCGGATGAGCACGCACTGCTCCAGGAGGCAGGTGGCAAGCGCTGGCGGCTTGGGCGGCGCCGACACGGCCAGGGCCTGCATGCGGCCGTCAGCTAGCCGCCACGGCCGTCCTGACGGTGGCACTGTGGGGTGCCAGGGTGGTCGGGGTGGCGTGGCGGTGCAAGGGGACACGACGTGCTGGTTGCGGTCGATCACGGACCGGATTGGGTGCGGGGTGGGACATGGCGGCTCGGGTGCACGTGCGTGTCAAACGCACGCTCTGGGCGCGCCCAGTGCACGCCCAGGACGTGCTCGACGAAATGCCATGGCATGCTAGGGGGTTCCAAACCACAAGAGAGTTAGTAGAGTGGGGTTATAGGCTAGGGAAAATCCATGAGACATGCTGGATAGATCAGGAGCTCAAGTTCACAATGCAAACTTGAAATCATGCCAAAACTGGCTATGCACTCAGGGTGTTTGTCAAAATGCCAAAGGCACCTAGGCAGTTCTTGGGGTGGCCAAATCTCCCAGAGTGGGGTCTATTTAGAAGAAAGAGGGGGTGGTGAAGTTAGTTTGCAAAAAGGAGAAACTTGCTAGTGCAAGTTTTGCAAAACTACAATTCTGGACAGGGAGTAAACGGCATCATTGCATGGACCAAAAATGCCCCGAAGAGTGCATGCTCCTGGACTTAGGGGTTTTGCAGGGTTGACTACAAGCATGAGAAAGCACAAGGTCACTTGAGCAAGAATGAAAGAGGTTGCAGTAGAAAACACAAGTCTGGTCCAGAATGGAAAAGAGGTTGATACACTTAATTTTTCCAAAGAACAACACTATGTTTTTTGCATAATGTTGGATGGCATGCTACCACTGACATCCCAGAATTTTGGTGGAGGCTCTAGGGAAATATTTCATTAGGCTATAGTGCAAAAGTGCCCACTGGATCAGATTTGAAAAACAGGTGTAACACTCAAAATATGCAATGAAATAATTATATAATTGCACAAAAATGATTTAGAGACATCACATGACATCTCCCAAATTTGGTTGGATTTTTAGATAAATTTAACAACTGGTTGTAGTACAAAAAGAGCTCCGAAACTGAAAGAAAGTCATTTTAATGAATAAAGCTCAGGGTGAAGTGATTTAATAAGTATATCCATTGATTAAGAAAAATGAGAGAGCATAGAAGTCCAATAAAATTTTGGAAAGCTCCACTTGGGAAAAAAATAAAACTCCTTAACTTCAAAAGAAAAGTACTGAAATCAACAGAAATAAAAAAATTAAAACTCCTGGCAAAATTTTAAGTAACAAAAACATGGTTAAAATTTTGGGGTGTTACAATTACTACCCCCCTTAAGAAAAATCTCGTCCTCGAGATTTGCTAAGGGTTGTAAAACAAAAAATACTTTTACTTGGTCAAAAGATCATTTTACTCAAGCGGTAAAAAGTGGCTACAGTGAGAGGGCAATAAGTGGTGAGTGACTATAGTGTGGAATACTGGCGTTGTGTGGAGAAGTTTCACGTTTTGGGAAAACGAGCGATTTCTACGCTGGACGCTGTGAATTTAGAATAAATTCTAAATTCCACAATACGTTGGTCGTACCCGAGAGCACGGTGCTCCCTCTGGTTGACAGGTGGGACCAGGGCCCACTGTCAGTCTCTCCTTCTTCCTCTGGCTCTCTCTTCTTCCTCTCTCCCGCGCGCTTTCCCGGCTTTCTCCACCGGTGACGTTTAGCGTGTAGGGCATCTAGGTCGTACTGCGGTAGTGCACGGCGTGCTTGCTGCCGGTGCAGCATGCACTCACCTCGCGGGCCAGTGCGTTGTCGGCACTGCTCGCGGATTCGCCTCCGAACACCGGCGATCGGGCGACGAGCGGCGCTGGTGGACTTCGCCCACTGTACACTGATCTCGATCTATAAAATGACCGTGGTGCTCCTTCTTCATCTTCGCACTTGGCCTCGTTACTCCTCCTCCTTCTCCTCCATTACTGCTCACCGGAGCTCAAGACAAGGCTCCAATGGCGGAGGTGGTGCTGGACTGGTACGTGATCCTAGTGTGTGGAGGGCTGGCGGCAGTGCTGGGGCTCTCTGTGCTCATGTGCGCGATGATCTATGATGATCATTGTGATGCCGCTGCTCGGGTGCTGGCTCTCCGCGGTGGCGGTGATCACGGGGATTAGGCGTAATGCCAGGTGTTAACTGTTATCGGTGTGCCGGAGGTGATTTGTATCCGGATGATTATCCGCTAATCTCTCCCATGGAGGCATGTGGAGTTCTTAGAAGGGTGGTTGGTGAGATGCAACAAGGTTGCGTGTATTTGCAAGCAGTGTAAGAGTTCGAGTGGTTGTGGGTCTGCTGCCGTGGTGCTGCGTGAATAAAAATAATCCATGCAGTGAGAGGATAAATGATGCAGCAACTCAGGGGAAAAGAAATCTCATTCCAGGATTTTCGCGGTTACACAGGTTACTCACGAAGAAAACAACTCATATAAGTAGAAACTAAATATTCGACTCATCACACAAATTCGAGGTACCATGCATAAGTTACAATGTAATAATAAATGCTGAAATAACACACATAGCAGTGACATCTAAAATGAGAATGGTAACTGGACAGGGTCTCGAGAAAAAGTCTCTGGCAATGGAATACACTCATCTTCTATCGGAGGGAGTGGATTGATCAGTCGATGTATGAGTCTCTCCGGGTCGGGTCTCAGTGGTCTGCCGATGGCAATCTGAGGATTCAGATCAGTAAGACTCTAGAGATAATCCATCACTCGTTGGTTCAGATGCTCTTGAGCGATGATGTATTGGATAAGGTTGGCTAGCACTGGGTCTCTCTCAATCCGCCCACCGGGAAAAGATGTTACTCCTCCGGGTGTTGCACGGCTCGGAAAGTAATAATATCCTCATTCATGGGCATAGGGTACTGCGGATCGAAGACGAGCAATCGCTTTGTTCGCAACAGCTTCTATGGCCAGGCGTGGGGTTGGCATAGATTTCCCCATGAAGGAAACTTCCGTTGGATCTTGGTTGGGGTCTATGGGAGGAATGTGTACTGCTGACCAATATTCCGAGGTGGAAGGGGTGATTCTAGATTTGAACAGCTCGTGCTGGGGTGGCTGGGTAGAACCCATGGTACTGCAGGTAAAATCCCAAAATATTTTGACAAAGCTACCTGGGGTTGCATCTGGGGTCCTCCGATAAATACTAGGGCTTGGCATGGCAAGAATGGTTGTGAGAGTGGTGCACGAGGTGAGGGTTGCTGGGTAAGGTCACAAGGTGACCTTCTTATATAGCATCTGGGCTGGTTTATTTACCGTGGTGAAAGGTAATAAATATGCCAGATCACCTCCAAAGGTCGGGGTCAGCGTCAGAGATACACATATCTTACAGAGAGACGTGTTACTATGGGTGTCGTCGGGGTTGGTTTTGGTAGCTGTGCCCAGGAAATGTGTAACTATGCGCTGACAAAATATGCAAGGCTACTATTAAACAGAGGCACAACAACAGGCTGCGTTAATATACAAGGTCGCACGATTACAAGCGAGGATACATTGAGACTCGGTACTACTCGTACGGCTTAGTCTACCTCGTTTATGTCTAAACGGGCGTGCCTGGTGGATGTTGAGGCTTCTCCACGTGTCTCACAGTTGGGATTAGTCGGAGATGGTGGAGGAACTGCAGGGTCGGGGTAGCGATGATGACCATCGCGGGGATTGTTGGCCACAATCCCATTGGAGTGGGCTCCCAAAAGGTGACGAAGCACTTCTGGGGTCATCAAGACACCTTGGCCGCTGGCTGGAGCTGACCTCAGGGTCTCGATCAGGTGTCCGAACAGCACGACTGGGTTGTTGGCGTCGGGCTCGGTTTCCCTGTTCGCCGGGGTTCTACGAACCAGCTCTCCTCGAGCTGCGATCAGATCAATCGTGATCTGGTCGAACAGTGCCTCTAGTGCACTTACATAGCGCACTAGGTGCAACAATGCAGGATCCGTCTCGTGATCTCCATTGGTGACTTGGGGTGGTCTACCATACTCTACACGCCTGGGGTAGTAGTAGAATGAGCGACAGTTAACTCTGGGCGACAACTGCCGGAGTTGAACTATAGCCTCTCGAGCAGCTAGCTGGATGGCTTGTGGCTCGAAGGAAGTTGTTCTTCCGGTGAACCTATAGGGGCATTCTGGTGACAGACCCCTACCGTAGATGTGCACAGTGGCCCAGAATTAGCGGTCCTCACCGCTCATGGGTCCTTGGTACACAACATATTCTGGGGGCTCTTCTAACACATAGGCACAACGGGTGAGGTTTGCGAGAATGGTCACGAAACCTCCAAGATTGGTTGTTGTGGTCTCATTGTGCACTATGGGACCAGGCATTGTGGCTAGGTTGGGGAAGAGGCTGTGCTGTGCTGGATTGAGGCTAGCGTGCCCTTTTTATAGAAAAGGGGACGGAGTCTTCCTTCGCACGCTTGCGAATGAGACATTTTAGCCATCGGTCACTGGTGTGCGATTGACAGGCTAGGCGGATAGGTTAGGCACCGACTGCCAAAAGTGTCGGGATCGCTATGTGGCTATCTTGCACGGGAAGTTTGGCTGGGGTTTCGGTTAGGATCTGGTGGGTTGGTTTGCCTAAGTTTATCGACCTGGCTAAGATAGGATTAGCCAATGGTCAGCCTGGCTCTGATACCAAGTCTGTGGATACCGATTCTCCGGGTATAATTTCTAGAAAATGTCCCTTGTGCTCACCAGCCCCAGGATAACTGTTAGTTGATGAGGCACCAACTTGATACAGAAATTCCAAGCAAAATACAAAATATGTAGTACAAGACCATTCTGGCCTGTGAGTACAACAAATGGTTTCTAATGGTTGATGGCGGAAGCGGTTTGTGGATCATCAGTGTCTTTGGGACTCCAATTTCCACAGGAATAGCTGACCAGGTTAACTCCTACCTTCGCGAGGCTGCTATCACCGTTACTTAGGTTCTGGGACTGTCGGCACGGTCGCTCCTCTCCGCGCAAGAAAAATCTGGCCAAGACAATAGCCAGGGACAAGCCAGTGAGTACTTTGAATGTACTCGCAAACATTATGAACATAGGCATAATATAACAATAATGTGCTGAAAATATTTTATGCTCATGATGTCAGTCGCAAAAGATAAATAAAACTCTGATGCGTACAAGCATGTTAATTATGAATATGCAATAACATAGCAATATTAAAATTTTGAAATAAATAACAAACATGCCACAGTCGGGCGTCTTAGCAACACCACATAAAGGGCTTTAAAAGAAATGCCACAGTCGGGCGTCTTAGCGACACCACATAAAGGGCTTTAAAAGAAATGCCACAGTCGGGCGTCTTAGCGACACCACATAAAGGGCTTAAAAGAAATGCCACAGTCGGGCATCTGAGCGACACCACATAAAGGGCTTTTAAAAGAAAACACAGTGAATATCCAGGAGGTGGAACCATCCCAGGGATATTCAATAATATCACGGGTTAGTCCACAACAAAATAATAATCATAAATATCACAAGTCTCAAGTTGTGTTTCCAGTACTGGTTTAATAGTTTCACCTCCGAAGACCGACACTAAGACCAACACTTGACCCATCCCAGACTGTAGTCCTTAACCATGGATACGGCTATTCGAATAGGTTTAATCTCTGCAGAGGGTGTACTCTTTACCCACGAGTGACGGATTCCTTTAGTCCATCAAGACTAATTCCGTCCACGGTCTTTTAGTTGCAAACACACCTAACTTGCACACACCAGCTTAACTCACATGTGTCTGGAATCACCCACGACACCTGTCAAGCAAAACTCTGACTGGGAGGCTACAACCTCGACGTAACATGGGATCACAAAATTTATACCGCGCGCAAACTGGGGAAGCTACCCCCTTCGGCTACAACCGAAACACCCATGCTGCCGGACCCGGTGGCATGACTACCGGATGCCTCCAGTATCTTCCACCATGGCCTCTCTGTACGGTGTGTGCTAGGAAAGGGGTTGACAACTTACTGAACCATACCCTACTTATAGTAGAGACGAGTGGCAGTACGTAGCAAGTATGGGGGTTACTGGCACAAGACTCGATCTATGGTCGACTCGGGAGGTTCAAATATTTCCCGCAAGATTAGCATAACAATACATATACTTCAACCAACAGATAGAAACATCACGCGACATACCCCCTCATGCCATTCCGGACACGACCGTCTCGGCGGAGGGCTAGGGACAAGAGCGTGTCTACCCAAGACAGAGGCCTTCCCGGCTTCCCTTCCGGTATGCATGAAAGGCATACGACGGTGATTTCCATCATAACCATATCAACTCCATCAGCGTAAAAATCCTTAATATGCACTCATGAATAGGATCACATCCTCACATAAAATGACGCATGCACGTATCGAGGTGGTGGTGTCACCGAGTCAAACAACACACACAAAAATTACACCAGGGTTCAGAATGCTTGCCTTCAGGTCATGGGAAAGCAGGGTGCATTCCAAAACATCTTGAAATCTTCAAAAATCCTATTTGAAAGAATATATATGAATTAACAAACAAAATCAAAACAGCACAAAAAGTTGTTTTAAATTTTTTTTCAAATAAATCTTAAAATAAACTAGACAATATTTGAGAGAGGTAGGAAAAATAATTAATTTATTTGGAGTTGTATTTAAACAGATACAGCCGGTCAAAGTTTGGTCAAAAATTTGTTATTTAAATAAAAAACAGAAAAGAAAAACGTTTCGAATATATACGTACACGTCGAAGGCGCATTTTGGAAATGCGTTTCCACTTATCCCATGTGGACTGGACGGGGTCACTAACAGTGGGTCCAGGGGGCCCATTGGTCAGGTTTGACCAGTCCAACTCTCCCTCCTCTTTCTCTGCCCGAACGGCGGCGAGGCAACGGCGATCAACGCCGGCGAACGGCGGCTCCTCGCGGGCTCTAGATGGTCGGGATGGATCCGCAAGACCGGGGCGGTCCTTCGAGTGGTCACTGGGTCAGCGGGGACGGAGTGAGCTGCCGGCGGCGAGCTTCGTGGTGGAGGAGGCATTCGGGAGCAAAGTGGGTTTGGGACTGCGGTGGCTCCCGATCAAAATCAAGCAGGGGGACGGGCTCACAGGAGGAAGGGAAGGCTCCTGGTGGAGAGAGTGGAGAGGGGGAGGCCCTGGTGGCGCCGGAATGGCCGAGGCCATGGCGGCAGCTGTGGTTGCCGGAGATGGGGAAGGAGACCTCCCCGAGTTGATTTGCTGTCAATGGGGTTCCTAGGGAGATGGTTTGGGACTGCCTGCATGCGGGGATGAGCTCGGGGCTCCTTATATAGGCGATGGAGGTCGGTTCCGAGGCGGCCGGCGATAAGGACGACGGCGAACCGCCATGCTGTAGCTTGGGCGACATGGCGGCGACGAGCGCTAGGGGACACGCTTGCGGATGAGCACGCACTGCTCCAGGAGGCAGGTGGCAAGCGCTGGTGGCTTGGGCGGCGCTGACAGGGCCGGGGCCTGCATGCGGTCGTCAGCTAGCCGCCACGGCCGTCCTGACGGTGGCGCTGTGGGGTGCCAGGGTGGTCGGGGTGGCGTGGCGGTGCAAGGGGACACGGCGTGCTGGTTGCGGTCAGTCACGGACCGGATTGGGTGCGGGGTGGGACGTGGCGGCTCGGGTGCACGTGTGTGCCAAACGCACGCTCTAGGCGCGCGCAGTGCACGCCCGGGACGTGCTCGACGAACTGCCATGGCATGCTAGGGGGTTCCAAACCACAAGAGAGTTAGCAGAGTGGGGTTATAGGCTAGGGCAAATCCATGAGACATGATGGATAGGTCAGGAGCTCAAGTTCACAATGCAAACTTGAAATCATGCCAAAACTGGCTATGCACTCAGGGTGTTTGTCAAAATGCCAAAGGTACCTAGGCAGTTCTTGGGGTGGCCAAATCTCCCAGAGTGGGGTCTCTTTAGAAGAAAGAGGGGGTGGTGAAGTTAGTTTGCAAAAAGGAGAAACTTGCTAGTGCAAGTTTTGCAAAACTACAATTCTGGACAGGGAGTAAATGGCATCATTGCATGGACCAAAAATGCCCCAAAGAGTGCATGCTCCTGGACTTAGGGGTTTTGCAGGGTTGACTACAAGCATGAGAAAGCACAAGGTCACTTGAGCAAGAATGAAAGAGGTTGCAAGTGAAAACACAAGTCTGGTCCAGAATGGAAAAGAGGTTGATACACTTAATTTTTCCAAAGAACAACACTATGTTTTTTTCATAATGTTGGATGGCATGCTACCACTGACATCCCAGAATTTTGGTGGAGGCTCTAGGGAAATATTTCATTAGGCTATAGTGCAAATGTGCCCACTGGACCAGATTTGAAAAACAGGTGTAACACTCAAAATATGCAATGAGATAATTATATAATTGCACAAAAGTGATTTAGAGACATCACATGACATCTCCAAAATTTGGTTGGATTTTTAGATAAATTTAACAACTGGTTGTAGTACAAAAAGAGCTCCAAAACTTAAAGAAAGTCATTTTAATGAATAAAGCTCAGGGTGAAATGATTTAATAAGTATATCCATTGATTAAGAAAAATGAGAGAGCATAGAAGTCCAATAAAATTTTGGAAAGCTCCACTTGGGAAAAAATAAAACTCCTTAACATCAAAAGAAAAGTACTGAAATCAACAGAAATAAAAAAATTTAAAACTCCTGGCAAAATTTTAAGTAACAAAAACCTGGTTAAAATTTTGGGGTGTTAATTACAGCGATAGAAGATACCCCGAGAGATACCGAGATAGACGTATGGATGGAAGGAGACAATACGTGTATTCCTAATGGCTAGTGAGAGATAATCATACTTAGGGGGGGGAGTGCTTGTGCCTATGATGGAGTGAGGGATTATGGTACTTAGGGGGTGCGTGTCACATAGAGAGAGAACAAGGGTGGAGAGTGTTTGATGGGTCTATATGTATAGCACGAGCGAGACATGTGTATGTGTGAACCACGTAGATATAAAGTTTGAGAGAGGTTGAGGAGCCCTGATAAGGTTGAGTGGTGCGTCAGATAGCTGAGAGGGGGAAAGAGATATTCCATCCGCTCGATAATGCAGTGCATGTAAATTTTTTAGAAGTCAAACTTTGGAAACTTTGATCAGGTTTACGCAAATGTTATTTATATCTACAATACCAAAGATACATCATACGAAACTACATCTCATGGTGAATCTAATGGTATATGTTTGCTATTCTAGATGTAATTGTTTTTCTCCACGTACATGGTCAAACTTTGTGATGTTTGACTTTTCAATAAATCTATATGCTATGGAGAGTGCCTAAGTCGAGAGAGATCAAGTGCGTGTGAAGGAGAATGAGTGAGTGTGTAAAAAGAGTATGTGTGTGAAAGAGAAAGTGACATCAAACGATAAATTAGAGAGAGTGTGTTTTTTTGTTTCTTATGCAAACATATCACTCATGCATCTCCGAGATAGAAAAGGCAGGCGAGGAGATACACGAAGATAGCTATTGTGTGATTGTTTGCAACAGAGAGAGACACCCCTATAGCACATGTCCAATAGTGGTCTGGCCAACAAGGAACAAAGGTCGAGAGGGACACATGGAGAACATGGACGCATGGGGAGGGGGAGAGGGTGTGTTTGTGATAGAGAGATCCCCTCGAGATCGTGAGGGGACTATATGGGTAGGAGATCGAGGGAGGTGCGTGCGCGATAGAAAGATGCCCCGAGAGAAATCGAGATAGACCATCACAAACTAAGATTAGCTAGTCATATACATATAGGGAGGACTGCGTGTTCCTACAATTGAGTGAGAGACCATCATACTTGGCTAGCTAGGCATGAGATTGTGTGTGTGTGCGTGTGAGATGGAGAGAGAACGAGGAAGAGAGATAGAGTTTTAGATGGGTCTATCGAGTGCGAGTGAGATATGCATGTGTATGTGTGACCCGGGTAGATGGAGAGTTTGAGAGAGAGAGAGGGAAGAGCTCTGAGACAGCAGAGTGGTGCGTGAGAGAGTTACAGGCAACGAGTCAAGGAATTTGTGTGCGCACGATAAGTGAACCCAAGATATCTAGCTTGGACTATAGAATCATACATAGTGTGTGAGAGAGACCTATAGATGGAGTATATATGCATGCGAACTACAAAGACCCCCCCC
>NC_041389.1:463065266-463150282 GCF_002162155.2 Triticum dicoccoides | reverse complement strand
GTCGGCGAGAGAGAGAGAGAGAGAGAGAGAGAGAGAGAGAGAGAGAGAGAGCAGGACTCCGGGAGAGGGGGAGGTTGCGTTTTATGCATCAAAGACTGATATAAACCATGTTTTGATATAAACTTGCATTCAAATATTTATATTGGAGAACATGTTGTCTGCAATCCACACATGAACGGATATATGCTCATATCAAACAAGTTCATTAATTTGACTTTCAACATGTTCATGGAGCACTATAATACTGTACAACATGCTACTCGATTGAGGTGTTCAATTTTGGATTTAGTTCACTATTTTGACCTAGTGAATGAGCTATTTCATTGAATCGAGATATTTCATTTTGGGTTTGATTCCCGTTTTTGAGTGGGTCAACTATTTGTCATATAGTAAATCGCTAGCAACGAGCATGTAAAAACACATTACTCCCGAGCATCATCTCTCCATCTAAAAAAGAAGTGGCAAGCTAATATTTCAAAATTTGATTTGAGTCGACTTGGTAAGGTAGACGTGAATGATCGTTCTCCCAAAATTTGAACGAACCGTTAAACACCCTCTGTTCGGTGGAATTCGCCCGAGCAAATAAATGGGAGACGCAAAATTACAGGCCTATGTGGGACATGCATCAATTGGCTTGTTGTACATCGAGGGTAGGTTCATAACTTCATCCAAGAGCGCCTTCTCCTCGGCCGAAATGACATGTGCCGAATAATTCATAAACCATGGTCGGCAAAACACGCTCTCCTCGCCCGAAATAGCTCGCGCCCATTATTTCAAAACATTCTCTCCACGCCCGAAATCGCTCGCGCCCACTATATTTCAAAACATGCCCTCCTCGCCCGAAATCGCTCCCGCCCACTATTTGGGGAGAAGCAAAATTACTCTACTATCCCTGACCCTCAGTACACAAACCCAAGCCGAGAAGCCTAAAGGCAGGGGTAGAACTGTAACTCCCCCCCACATTTCAGACAAATGCGTCCGTAAGAGATGGTTCCACTCCCCTCCCAATTCCCTCCCCATTCATACCTCGTGGGCGCCAAATCACCTTCTCCTCGGAAGCTCCCTTCTCCCGAGCCGTGAAACTTAAACCCCTCCTCCATGGTGCCCCCAATGCACCAATTTCATAGCCGCCCTCCTCCCTAATGCCGGAGACGCTATCCATTTGCCGTCGTGCACTGGGTCATGTGCCTCTTACTCCGTGCTGCTGGAGCTGCCTCGATGACGGCCGCGTTAACCGTATAGGAGCCGATTCACCCTCTCCGTTGTCCACGGTGCTGGAGCGGCTCGAACTTCGGATCCGTCCAGAGTCCCGACGCTTCTTCCCCGTAGCCGTTGTTCGTCACGACATCTCTGCTTCCCTGCCACCGGTCGCCACTGCAACCGCACCGGCCTCACCGACTCGGCAGCTGGAGCTGCCTACTTCAACATGCCTCCAGATAGGTAGCACCCTCATTTCAAATCACTTTATTTAGGCGTCAGTTGTCTGAATTTTTATTCTGGGCCAATCGATTCCCAATGGGAAGCAGCACCCCTCGAGGCAGCGGAGCTCCTAGGCTGCCGGTTGGCTGGTGTCTAACGTAAGGGTGCGGGGCCGCAAGTTCGCCGGGAAAACAACACTTAGATGGCTATCTTAGAGTTGCGTGGGTTGAAGGTACTACCGCCGCCGGATCTGGATGACATCGACTCTTTTTGGATTGACCTGGGGGCGCCGCAACCACGGCAGTGCGGTGGGGCGGGGAGCGGGGTTTTGGTCGGGGCCATGGACGGCGAAGGCAGGCTGCTCTGCTGTTGGTCGCTGGCTCTTCGGGGAAGATTCTGAACAGTGTAAGCCGGGAGGCACAAGACGGCCATCAATCCATCCGGTGTAGATTGGACAGTACCAAAATAAAATAAAATTGCGTGACCCCAGTTTAGTCTTCAGTCAACAGGCGTGTGACCACTCTCGTACCTTGCTGTTGATCTCTTAGGGTATTTCTTCAGATCAAAGAGATGTGTCATTCTTAACATTATGCGTTATATGCATCTTCAGCTACACCGTCTTCCGACTCACCGCCGCTGCTCCAACAAGGGAAGCATACACTAGAAGGGAGCTATAGTCCCCACTCAACAGTTCCCTGCATTGAATGCATGTGCCCGACATGGACAGCCACAACAACTGCAGGGCCATCGACAAGTCAGCACATGATGCTCACTCCTATGGATGGCGGCCAGATAGGTTGTACGCTCATCTTACTTGTGTGCAACATGGCTTTGTTATTCATCTAAGCATGGAAAATAGATTATCACATTTCACTGTATATTCATGCTGATCTCTTACGGGTCTTTTTCAGGAGTTAACGTTGTTCCATAGTTCAGCTAAGATACTTGTTCTTTAGGTAGCATTGTTCCATAGTTATCATCCATCCACCAATGCTATCCCACAGGCTGGTGATTATAGTATTATACCACTTCTAGTATTACCTATGTTGTTCTTTAATACTTTTGTGTGCCATTTAGTTAATCTCGAGTACAAATGATACATATTCTGTAGCTTTCATCTGTGTTCTCCCTTTAGTTTTTGAGACCTGTTGCTGCTAGATAACCCCAGTCCTACTATTTATGTCGTCTCCTATAGGCACTCATTACATAAATCTAACTACTAGTTGTCTTCCATGCATATATGTCAGATATAATTTCACACATTGATATATCCACAAGAACCTCACGGAGCAATGTAAAGGCCAATAAACTTGATGTCAATGATACCCAATATGATGGAATATGTAAAGGCAGTTCTTCAGAAGACTTGTAGAAAGATGATGAATCCTCTTCACCCCACAAGGTCCTTGCTCTAACTTGGCCTGTGATATGGGTACAACATGCATATAATGTCCCGGAGTGTACCTACTCTGTTGCAATACCATGTGCTTAATTAGCATGCTGATCATGCATGTAAATATGCCATGCATTCCTATTTTTCAGTACCTATTCCATTCATGATAACATGTTTTCAAATTCAAGTAATGTCATTCTACTCTATCACAATGCCATCTGCTTAATTTGGACATCATTCTTCTGAATATCTTATGCATTGTTGTTCATCAGTATGTACTTCATCTGTCTACCATACCATGTTTTTTACATTGAAGTGATGTTCTAGTGCTCTGTTGCAATGCCATCTTAGTTTCCCAATCATACACGTGTATGTTGCCTTAGTTTTTCCGTATGTATTCCGCTACCATACAGTTTTACATTCAACTAGTGTTTTTTTTACTGTGTTATCCTTTCGTATCCCTAGCTCTTACACCATACTCCCTCCGTCCGGATTACATGTTGCCGAAATGGATAAAAAAGGATGTATCTAGAACTGAAATACACCTAGACCCATCCTTTTTTTCCGGATGGAGGGAATACATGTCAATATGTCATGCCTTTCTATTCTTCAATAACTATTCCATCTCTCTGTTGTAGCATGTTTTATAATTGAAGCACCATTCTTCTATACAAGGCATGCAAGGGGAAGACGGCTATGTTAGAATCTGAAGGGTTACAAACAAGGTCTTTGCAAAAGATCCAAACGCTAGGAGATAATAAACCAACTCTAGTTTTTATAGATACTGCTCCAGCACAGAGAAACCCAACTCCTACTGATAATAAGCAGATTCCAGTGGCCAAAGAACTAGCCCACTCCAGTCCAGCAAAAATATGTCAACTCCATTCTAAGAAGCGTATGCGTATCCTCGCATCATGAAATTTTATAGCATGCTGATCATATTTTCTACATGTTTCTTACCCATCTCTCTTTTAGAAAATAAGCTTAACAGATAGAAGAATTTCTGCACTGGTATCGTCTATGAGGAAAGATTCTTGCAGGAATTCTCTGTGCTCCAATGCAGATGTAAGTACCTGTTGTATATCACTATATTTTTACATTAGCATGTATTTTGTTAATCAGCATGAATCCAACCTTTATCTGATCTAAATTTAGTTGTAGAAAAATGTATGATTAAAGGCCACAATGTTGATTTTTGTAAGGAAACTGCCTGGTAGTTTTGCATCCTGAGTTGCATGAGTGTACTATCTCATATCAGTGGGTTTGAATACTTTGGTTCTGCAGGGTATTTTCAGTGTTTGTTTTACTATGTTGTCCTGTCGTATCCCTAGCTCTTACATCATACTCCCTCCGTGCGGATTACATGTCGCTGAAATGGATAAAACTGGATGTATCTAGAACTGAAATACGCCTAGACCCATCCATTTATTTTCGGATGGAGGGAATACATGTCAATATGTCATGCCTTTCTATTCTTCAGTACCTATTCCATCTTTGCTGTAGCATGTTTTATAATTGAAGCACCATTCTCTATATAAGGCATGCAAGGGGAAGACGGATATGTTAGAATCTGAAGGGTTACAAACCAGGTCTTTGCAAAAGATCCAAATGCCAGGAGATGATAAACCAACTCCATTTTTCATAGATACTGCTCCAGCACCGAGAAACCCAACTCCCACTGATAATAAGCAGATTCCAAAACCCAAAGAACTAGTCCGCTCCAGTCCAGCAAAAGAATGTCAACTCCATTCTAAGAAGCGTGTGCTTATTCTCGCATTGTGAAATTTTATAGCATTCTGATCGTATTTTCTACATGTTTCTTACCCATATCTCCTTTAGAAAATAAGGTTAAATGATAGAAGACTTCCTCCATTGGGATTGTATTCGAGGAAAATATCTTGCGGGAATTCTCTATGCTCCAATACTGATGTAAGTACCTGTTGTATATCAGTATATTTTTACATCAGCATGTATTTTGTTAATCGGCGTGAATCCAACCTTTATCTGATCTAAAATTAGTTGTAGCAAAATGTTAAAGGTGAAAATGTTGATTTTTGTAAAGAAAACTGCCTGGTAGGTTTGCATACTTTGCTGCATGAGTGTACTATCTCATATCATGCACATTACTAAATTGTAGTGCTACTCTGGTTGCCCATTCATTCATTGTGTCAATGTTGCTTTCGTATTACCTTACCTGGCTGATGATAGTTGGGCCATATTGTGTTAATTTGGTGTAGGCTAGTTGCCCAAACGTTCGTTGTGTCAATGTTGCTTTCCTATTATCTGACTTGGCCAATAATAGCAATGCTAGTGTGTTAATTTGGTGCAGGTTGCTGAAGATAAGAAGACAAACTCTGAAAATAGCAAGGCAACCCCATTGTTTCTTTCCAATAAATCTAGACCAGGTAATATGGAAATAACTCATGATTAATCTGTTTGGTTCCCCTCCTAATTTATGTTATGATGCAGTGGTCGAGACAGTCTCCACTATCAATAATACAAGCCTGCCAAAATCGCCATCTGAATCTGTTCAGTATCCTCTATCTCGAATGCAACAGAAAAAATGTATGTTTGTGAACCAATTAATGGTTGAAGCAATGATGGAAATGGTGGAGGAATCAGAGGTGCGGATACGTGCACAACAACAACTGGTCAATGTTTTTAGAGACAGTGTAGCAAACTAGCAAGAACTTGCCCACATGCTTATGGGTGTCATCTGTGCTAAGGTTGCAGACTGTGACATTGTAGATCGTTAGGTTATGTTCATTTATTTGCACTGGCATCAATCTTTGATTGCCCAGTGGATGTAATTTCCTGTAATATATGCTGGATATGCAACGTTTTTCCCTGTATGTTGTACCTTTGCTTGATCGGTTTTGGTCCTGTGGATAATTGCTCATCGTAATGGGCTCAAATTATCTAATTTGGCCTAAAGACATGTACGAACTTTAATGGGCCCATTAAGTTAATGGACCGTTACCAGGCCGAAAGTTAATGGTCGGCCCTCTTACCTCCCAGGTCGTTAACAGGCCGACGTCAAAGCGGGTAACAGGTGGGCCCATTTGATTTCATGGGCCGTTAACATGCCATTACTAAGTTCGGGCTACATATGGCCCAACTATACTGTGGGCCTTTAGCAGGCCGAAAGAGACAGCGGGCTTGTACTGGACCATGAAGAGCATGGGCCGCTAAGAGGCCGAAAGTCAGGTTGTATTGTAAATGGCCCAACTGTGTTATGGGCCTTTAGCAGGCCGAAAGAGAAACTGTGCTGGTATTGGAACACGAAGGACATGGGCCGTTAAAAGGCCAAAACTCAGGTCCGACTACAAATGGCCCAACTCATTTATGGGCCGTTAACAGGCTAAAAGACACACAGGGCCGGGAATTGGCCCAACACTTAAATGGGTCGCTAAAAGGCCAAAACTCACGTCCGACTACAAATGGCCCAACTGATCTATGGGCCGTCAACAGGCTGAAAGACACACTGGCCCGGAAATTAGCCCAACACTTAAATGGGTCGCTAAAAGTCTGAAAGATGTACACCCTGGAATTGGCCCATCCCTTGAATGGGTCGTTAATAGGCTGAAATCTCATCGGGCCGGTATTGAGCCCAAATATATAGCGGGCTATTAACGGGCTCGAACTGATGATGGGCTGCAATGGTGTCAAATCTTTAACGGGCCGTTGACGGGCCAAATTGGCACATCTTGTATGGTCCATGGGCTTAAATGGACCTGACACAAGTAGGCCTTATATGGGCCGGCCTGCTAATTTTTACTGGGCCAGCTTTTTCACTGGAATGGGCCACTGTCGGGTCGTGCCACGTGTCGACCTATCATAGGCGCCTCCTATCCAATGAGTGGATGACATCTGTCTCAACGGTGAGGCAACACGTGTTTCCTCCGGCCAATGATGATTTTACGCATGGAAAATACCCATTGGTCCAGGCTGTTAATGGGTTATCGAATCCAAATACGGATTCGATAGCTTAACGATGTGTCACGCCCAATATGTGATACTATCCTAAAGATACTCGAAGGTCCCACCAAGGATAGAACCGCATATTGAAACGCTTTTGCAAGGTGGATATCATTACATCAACATTACATAATAGATGGGGATACATACAAAGGGCATACAATGCCACATGAATACAACATCATCTTACATAAGAGCACCATCCGACTATGGATGAAACACAAACAGAAACTCAAACGACATACACCCTGCTAGCCCAAGCTGTCGACCTGGAGCCTATCCCCTGATCGAAGAAGAAGCAGAAGAAGAACTCAAGACAAGCAAGCATCACTCTCGCGTCATGATCATCACATAACCTGTACCTGCAATTGTTGTTGTAGTAATCTGTGAGCCACGAGGACTCAGCAATCCCATTACCATGGGTATCAAGACTAGCAAAGCTTAATGGGAAAGGAAGGGGTAAAGTGGTGAGGTTGCAGCATCGACTAAGCATATATGGTGGCTAACATACACAAATAAGAGCGAGAAGAGAGCAAACAGAACGGTCGTGAAGCTAGCAATGATCTAGAAGTGATCCTGAACTCCTACTTACGTCAAACATAACCCAAAACCGTGTTCACTTCCCGGACTCCGCCGAAAAGAGACCATCACGGCTACACACATGGTTGATGCGTTTTAATTCGAATCTGGTGTCAAGTTATCTACAACCGAACATTAACAAATTCCCACCTGCCAAATAATCGCGGGCACGGCTCTCGATAGTTTATACCCTACAGGGGTGTCCCAACTTAGCCCATCACAAGCTCTCACGGTCAATGAAGGATATTCCTTTGCCCAGGAAGACCCGATCAGACTCGGAATCCCAGTTTACAAGACATTTCGACAATGGTAAAACAAGACCAGCAAAATCGCCCGATGCACCGACAATCCCGATAGGAGCTGCACATATCTCGTTCTCAGGGCAACACCGGATAAGTCAAGCTACGAGTAAAACCAGACTTCGAGTTTCCCCGAGGTGGCCCCGCAGGTTGCTCGGTTCGGACCATCACTTAGAGAAGCACTGGCCCAGGGGGCTAAAATAAAGATGAACCTCGGGTTGGCCGACCCAAGGGAAGGGTATAGGTGGTGGTGAGGCAAATGGTAAAACCAAGGTTGGGCCTTGCTGGAGGAGTTTTATTCAAAGCGAACTGTCAAGATCACCCAACCGCGTAGGGAACGCAAAATCCGGGAACATAAGACCAGTATGACGGAAACTAGGGTGGCAAGAGTGGAACAAAACACCTGGCATAAGGCCGAGCCTTCCACCCTTTACCAAGTATATAGATGCATTAATAATATAAGAGATATTGTGATATCCCAACATAATCCTGTCCACCATGGAGCAATCTTCAACTTCACCTGCAACTAACAACGCTATAAGAGGGGCTGACCAAAGTGGTAACACAGCCAAACAACAGTTTGCTAGGAAGGGTGAAAAAGGTTAGAGGCTGACATGGCAAATTGGGAGGCTTGACGAGCAAGTGATAGGTAGCGCAGCATAGCGATAGAACGAAGCAACTACCATAGCAATGATAGTAGTGAGATCCAGGGTAGCGGTCATCTTGCCTGAAATCCCACTAGGAAGAAGAACGAGTCCATGAAGAAGACGAATAGGAGTAGTCGAACGAATCCTCACAATCACAAGATTAACGGAACTAAGCAACACCGGAAAGAAACAAACAACATGGTAAATGCACAAGCATAAACATGGCATGATGCACAATTCAAGTATGATGCATGTCCGGTTTAAATAGCATGGCATGGCATGACAAAATGCAACAAGCAATACTACAAGTTAAGTGGAGCTCAATATGCAACGAGTTGCATATTGACGAAACACCACATTGACATATTTAGTTTAATCTCGTTTAAGCTACCAAACAATATTAAATGTTGTTAAACATGGCAAGGGGTGAAGCATATGAAAAACTTCCTATCTAGACAAGTTTAAATAAACCTGGGAATGGTTTGGATTGGAACCGCAGTTTCAGTTTGGTTTCTCTACCGAATCCTCTTTGGATGGGTTTAAATGGGCTGAGCCCCTAATATAATCTGGTGTGGTTTGGGCTTTAGATATTATGGATTAGTCTGGTTCAATTTGGACATCTACAAATTGGTCTCAAACTGTTTCAACTCGTAGATGGAAACCGGTCTCTCGACCAAAACTGTACGAGACCAACGCCCTCAACCTCGACGGTCATTGACAACGCGGTTAGCGCCAGCCGAGCCGTCGGCCGTCGCCGCCACCGGCCGGAGCTCGCTCGTCTCTCATCCAGCTTTCCAAGCGCTCGTCTCTCCTCCTAGCATTCCGAGCCTTGAAGCTGCCCGATTTTAGTTGCCTCCAACGTCCCAAGGCTCAAGTCGTCACCGCCGCCATGGAGCTCGAGTCTGTATCCTCTACTGTCGTTGGTTTTGAGTTTCGAGTCGTCTCCGTCGCTGCGGGTTTCAGTCTCCTCGTTGACGTCCAGAGCTCGGTCTACAGGTTCTACCTCCGCCCACACCGCTTCCTGTAGAAAGATTCCCAGATCGATGCAATTAGGAACTCCGCACCTACATATATGAACTTGTCCATGGCACCTGCATATATGGACTTGTCCTTGGTTTCAATCTATGGATTCAGTCCAAAAATGGAACCGGTTTTGGTTTGGGTTGGGTGGAAAACAAGAACATATTGGTTTGGTTTGGATTCTAGCAAAACTTTGTTGGATCGAGTTTGTTTGGATGCTGCCCGTGGAGTCACCTGGTTTGGGCTGGCTTTAGTCTGGATGATAAACTATTCATAGGCTTAAGTTTAAATGAGGCCGGAACAACAAACAACAATTCCGGAAAATCCTCATGTGCAAATTCCGAAATTTGGTACCGTTCTGCCCTAAAACATATTTTATTGTTGTTAAATAGGAAAATAATGTGCACCATGTTAAACTAGGCATTTTTCCACCCCATTTACATATAAAGTTTATTAAAATTGGAGCTACGGTTATTTAGTTATGAAATAAATCATTTTAACATGGCATTTAAGCAAATTTAATAAAACAACATGTTAAACATTTTAAACATGGATGAGAATAGCATATTATGAAACTAGATGAAAAACTAAGCATTTTACATGTAAACATCATTTTAATCTGATGCACGGTTCATGAGTTATTATATGCATGATGCTTAGGGGTTTTTCTGCAAATCTGTAACACCTGGATAATGCTAAATTCGCGGAATCTAGAAAAAAACATGACACAGGCCGAAACTACTCGGCGCGGGACATCAGCAGCAGTAGCAGAATCGGGCCAAGCCCAAGTAGGAACAGAGGAGTGGCGTTGGGGATCTGCTCACCATGGGCCAAGTCCCGGTCGGTGGAGAGAGAGGCCGGCAGGGGGCAACGCTGGGTCTTCACGCTGATCTGGCCCAAGTGCGCGAGGCGCACGGTCAACAGGGATGAGCGGGCGAGTTGCTGCTGCTCGTTGCTGAAGAACGGAAACAGCAGCAGGTTCAGGGCGACGGACGAGGAACGGCAGCGCGGCGGCGAGATCTGGCCAGGAAGGGTCGCGGGAAACGGCGGGGATGGATGGATCCACCTCGGATCCGGCAAGGCCGGGCTCCATGGTGACGGACGCGAGCTCGGGCTGTAGCCATCCATGGCGATGTCGTGGGGCTCCTGCTCGACCAGATAGACAGAGGGGTTGGGTGAGAGAGATTGATAGGAAGGAGGCGACGCAGGAGAGGTGCGGCGACCTGCTGGTGGTGGGGAGCTCCAGCGACAAAACTGCAGAAGACGGCCTTGGAGCGTTGGTGGTCGAGGCGAGGGGCATCTCCTCGAGCAGGAAGAAGAAGCAGGGCACGGCGGTGGTCCTGTAGGTCGCCGTCGAGGCGGCAGGCCGCGCGAGAAGACAAGGCCGAGCGCTCCTGCTTGGGCCTCGGGAAGAGAGGGGGGCGGCTGCTGGAACGGGCGAGGCGCGGGGTCAACGCGGGGTTGTCCCGCTCGATGCAAGTGGCACTGTGATGCAGAGGACTTGGCACGGCGACGCAGAAACTTGACGGCCGGAGGCGAGCGACGCTGGCGAGGCAGCGGTGGCTCCGGGAACTTGACGGGGCGGTGGAGCCGCAGGTGAGGTTTGAGACGAGGCAGTCACAAGATCCGGGGCAGAGGGACTCGTTCCCGGCGGCGACGGAGCTGCGGGCAACTATGGCGGCTCCTAGAACATAGAGGGAGAGGCATGAGAACCGAGGGAGTGAACCAGAGAGAGGAGGGAAGGAGGAGAAGAAGAGGGGAAGGGGCGACGGGTTCCTGGAGGAGCTCGAGCATGAGGGCGGCGCTCGGGGAGGCTGGGTTCGCCGGCGGTGACGGCGCCATGGAGAAAGGAGCAAACGGGAGAAGCTCGCTCTGGGTCAGGGTAGCAGGGATCTCTTGGTGTGGTGGTGAACACGAGGAGGGGATGGAATGGGTACGAGCGATGGGGATCCCGAGGTGGGAGATGAGTGCGGCAGCGGCGGCAGGGACAAACTTCCTAGGTTTTAGGGTTAGGCTAGAGTTTTGTCCGGTGTATATATAGCAGGTGGACTAGGCTTAGGGGCTACCTCTTCCTTGCGATCGCAATCGGACGGTCGCGAATAAATAGGCTAGGGAGTCTAAATAATAAAATGGAGATATTTTTCGGATGTTTGGGGATGATCCGAATCCAACGATGATGACTCAGCAGTTCGGGTTTGGGGCAAATTTCGGACGCATGCGAGGGGTCTGAGAGAGGTCGACGAAGACAAGGGGGGAATGCGGCAACTATGAACTGATGCAAACTTTATGAAAACATGCAGATGCAATGCGCATGATGCTATGAGATGAGATGCATGACATGAACAAAATGCAAAATGAAAGACAAAACCCAACCACAAAGGAAATAGCATATCACATAGCCGGAAATGGCAAGAGTTGGAGTTACAATAATGGAAAGTTACATCTAGGGCGTTACAACACTCCACCACTACGAGAGGATCTCGTCCCGAGATCTAGGATGGCACCGGAGAGAAACGGAAGAGGGAGAGAGGAGGTAGAACTAAGTTGCTTCTTCGACAAAAGAGTGAAACCAAAGAACCTTGAGAGGTTGAAAAGTTGAAAGAAAGAACACAACAGAGTTGAACACAATTGAGAGCACTGCGGTAGAAAATAGAAAGAAGGAACACCATGTGAACCTTGGAGGCTGCAAAGCTATGAATGACGAGTACAAAGGACAAGAAGGAATTGGAACAACTCTGGTTGAAATGAGATAAACAAGGAATAAGGAAGAACAAATTCGGACAACACTCTGGTTGAAAAAATATGCAAGACTTGATAAGATGAAAAGAACTTGAAAAGAGGACACGACACTCCGGTTAAATGGATAAGCATGAAAAGAAGATGATCCTCACAATTCAAGATGATGAGAGAAAAGAGCAACATCACAATGTCTCCTGAACGAAAGAATAGAAGTTAGATTGTTGGGATAAAGGGATGGATAAGAAAATGACATCTTCTGCCACAAATGAACTTGGAAAGCATGCTTGCAAAGATGAATTGAACGGAGTTGTTGGAAAATCAAGAACGAAAAGCACAAGCTTGTTGTGGGCTTATGGCAAACATCTCAAAATGATGAGGTGACAACCGGCCACTAACAGAAACAATTGATTGGTTGAGATCAATGAAGATAAGAGAAATTTCTTTCACCAAGAGGATAATTGCAGAACTTGGGTCATTGAAAAACACCACAATAGCAACATTCCTTAGGGAAGGCTTTAGATGAAATATGACCCAAGATAACTCCAACGAATAGATTAATGGATTTAAAATACCTCATTCTTGACAACATGTGAATCACGAAACATGAATGGAAATTGTCAAGAATGATATAACACCATCTCAAAAGATAAGGTAGGAGAATTGCACTTTGAAATGCAAAAAGAAAAATTCTTGAACTCCTCACAAAAAAAACATGTGTTGGGCGCCATGTTCAATTTTAGAGTGAAGCTTGGCGGGTCATAACTTCGAGAGAAAATCTTGAAGAACAATTGAATAATTAAAAGAATCCTTGACAAACCACCATGTAGAGCCTCTATGAAGAAATCCGGTAATAAAAGAATGATCAAACGAAAGAGAAGTTGAAAACACAAGTTGAAGACTTGCGATGATTTAGATGGAGCTTCATGACGAGATAAAGCGGAAAACTTGGAACTCCGGAAGAGGAATTATTCACTTGGATGAAACAAGAATAAGAATTATGTTATGTGTATCCTTCACCAATATAAATTGATGACAAGCAACGGATTTGGCATACTACTTATTCTTCTTGAAAAATGATTACAGATAGAGATATAATGCAAACTTGAGAAGGTATTGATGGAACCACCGATGGGATTTGGAAAGAACGAATTAATTGATATGCCGACAAGGAATAGGAATGTTGAACGAACCACCGTAAGAATTGAAAATGAAAGTAGCAAAGGCACAAATCACCGGGAAGAATTGGAAAACGAATGAATATACTTGAGGGAATTTAGATACATGAGAATGAAGATATCATGAACTGATTAGAGGGTATTTGAATGATGCACCGGTAAGATTTGGAGAACGATAGCTACACGCTGAGAATGAAGAATTATGACATAATGGCCTTCGGAGGAAAGAAATGGAAACAACTCATGAAATCCTCCGGATGAGTGAAACGAATTCCCACAATCGAAAACAATTATGAGAGGATGGCATCAAACTAGAACCATGAATCTTCAAGAGAATGGAGCAAGATTTAAGAGAAACTCTTCTTCGGTCTTCAAAATTCGAGAATGACGACGAGAAACACCACCATGAATTGTTGAGATACTCCGGAAGAATGAAAGCAAATAGGTTGAGCCAACAATCAAAAGAATTTGAAAACGATCTTGGAGAAGGCATGTGACTGATTGAATCCATTCTTACGTCACACTTCAAAAGAATTTAAGAATAACTCCGGAATAATGAAAAAGAGGAAGGTAAGATCCTGGGAAACGACCTGTGGGTTAGAGCCCACTCAAAAGAAACATCATTGAAGGATTGCTTGAAATAGAGATTGCACCGGTAGAATTAAACAGCTTGAATGAGAGAAAAACCTTGAAGTAACTCGAACGGATAAAGAATGGAAACATGATTCTTCTGAGATATCTTGAGCACTCCGGATAAGAATAGAGAGAGGTGAACAATTAAGTGGTGCACCGAGATGGAAAAACATTTGAAATGAGGAAAGGGATATGATCAACACCGAAAGCTTGAATTGGATCCACCGGAAAAGAAACAATAACGAAGGATGATGAACTTGAAAATGTTGAGCATCTTCATGGGAAATCACCGGATAAGAACATTGACGGGAAAAGAATGGAGAAACTTCACATCCATAAGATGGATACTTGATTAAGATATCTGAGTCCTTGAAGAAAAAGGGTGGGAGGGAAGGAAAACAAAGGCAAGTTGGGTAGATGGAATGGATACCATTGAGAAAACTTAGAATTGATCTCACGAATGTTGAAATGATCGGATTCACTTGAAGATAAGCACGCCGGTTGGAAATAGAATTAACATGACGACCTCGATGGTCAAGAAGGATTAGTATTCACATAGCAATATGAGAACACTGTTTAGGAAAGGTATGGATTCAACATTTAACTTCGAAGCAACTTGAATACCACAAATAAAACAAAACAAAGGGTTTGGCTTGCAAAATAAGCCGGAACAAAAACATCTCATACAGATTTACCCAATCCCATATCATGCATCTGTCGGAAAGATATTCTAAGAGCTACTTGAATTCCCACCTATAAACTCCCGAAACTTTTTGGTTATGCAATCTGGTGTTGGGGATACAGGGGAAGCAATATATCTCTCCCAAACTAACAATCCCTACATCCAGCTGTATCCATCCGTCAACACATAACCAAGAAAACTCCAGAAATCTTGTACCTGAACCTTCGAAAAGCATCCATTATACGAGCTATGGCAATACTCCCGAACTCCCCAGTACTGGGTGGAGTCGAGGTTATCTCACCAACAACTGCATAAAAGAGATTTTCGATGTCGGCAAAACTCAGGTATTCCAGAACTACAACGATAAAATTGTGACGACAACACCTCGGAGCTCAACTCCCCGGGACACTACCACAACCCCTAAATGTTAGGAGGCACCAAGAACAATTTTCTCATCACAAGACTATCGGAACAATCCCAAGATACCCGCGTGATCCTAAAAAACAATTTGTAAAAAATTGAGGAGAGGAAAGACAAAACGTCTACGTCGAGAGTCCTAACCAGAGCGACGAAGGGGGCTGAGGAGTAAAAAGAATCCTACTCTCCGATATATATAATCCTAAGACTCGAAATAGTTTTCTTCTAGACTCAACAATGGCCAACAATGAAGGGGGATCCTATGGTCGGTCGAGGCTCTGATACCAACTTGTCACGCCCAATATGCGATACTATCCTAAAGAGACTTGAAGGTCCCACCAAGGATAGAACCGCATATTGAAATACTTTTGCAAGGTGGATATCATTACATCAACATTGCATAATAGATGGGGATACATACAAAGGGCATACAATACCACATGAATACAACATCATCTTACATAAGAGCACCATTTGACTACGGATGAAACACAAATAGAAACTCAAACGAAATCCACCCTGCTAGCCCAGGCTGCCGACCTAGAACCTATCCCCTGATCGAAGAAGAAGCAGAAGAAGAACTCAAGACAAGCAAGCATCACTCTCGCATCATGATCATCGCATAACCTGTACCTGCAATTGTTGTTGTAGTAATCTGTGAACCACGAGGACTCAGCAATCCCATTACCATGGGTATCAAGACTAGCAAAGCTTAATGGGAAAGGAAGGGGTAAAGTGGTGAGGTTGCAGCATCGAGTACGCATATATGGTGGCTAACATACACAAATAAGAGCGAGAAGAGAGCAAACGGAATGGTCGTGAAGCTAGCAATGATCAATAAGTGATCCTAAACTCCTACTTATGTCAAACATAACCCAAAACCGTGTTCACTTCCCGGACTCCGCCGAAAAGAGACCATCACGGCTACACACATGGTTGATGCGTTTTAATTCGAATCTGGTGTCAAGTTATCTACAACCGGACATTAACAAATTCCCACCTGCCACATAATCGCGGGCACGGCTCTCGATATTTTATACCCTGCAGGGGTGTCCCAACTTAGCCCATCACAAGCTCTCACGGTCAACGAAGGATATTCCTTCGCCCAGGAAGACCCGATCAGACTCGGAATCCCGGTTTACAAGACATTTCTACAATGGTAAAACAAGACCAGCAAAGACGCCCAATGCACCGACAATCCCGATAGGAGCTGCACATATCTCATTCTTAGGGCAACACCGGATAAGTCAAGCTACGAGTAAAACCAGACTTCGAGTTTCCCCGAGGTGGCCCCGCAGGTTGCTCGGTTCGGACCAGCACTTAGAGAAGCACTGGCCCGGGGGGGTTAAAATAAAGATGACCCTCGGGTTGGCCGACCCAATGGAAGGGTATAGGTGGTGGTGAGGCAAATGGTAAAACCAAGGTTGGGCCTTGCTGGAGGAGTTTTATTCAAAGCGAACTATCAAGGGGGTCCCATAAATCACCCAACCACATAAGGAACGCAAAATCCAGGAACATAACACCGGTATGACGGAAACTAGGGTGGCAAGAGTGGAACAAAACACCAGGCATAAGGCCGAGCCTTCCACCCTATACCAAGTATATAGATGCATTAACAATATAAGAGATATTGTGATATCCCAACATAATCCTGTCCACCATGGAGCAATCTTCAACTTCACCTGCAACTAACAATGCTATAAGAGGGGCTGAGCAAAGCGGTAACATAGCCAAACAATAGTTTGCTAGGCAGGGTGAAAAAGGTTAGAGGCTGACATGGCAAATTGGGAGGCTTGACGAGCAAGCGATAGGTAGCGCAGCATAGCGATAGAATGAAGCAACTAGCATAGCAATGATAGTAGTGAGATCCAGGGTAGCGGTCATCTTGCCTGAAATCCCGCTAGGAAGAAGAACGAGTCCATGAAGAAGACGAACAGGAGTAGTCGAATGAATCCTCACAATCGCAACATTACCGGAACTAAGCAACACCGGAAAGAAACAAACAACATGGTAAATGCACAAGCATAAACATGGCATGATGCACAATTCAAGTATGATGCATGTCCGGTTTAAATAGCATGGCATGGCATGGCAAAATGCAACAAGCAATACTACAAGTTAAGTGGAGCTCAATATGCAACGAGTTGCATATTGACGAAACACCACATAGACATATTTAGTTTAATCTCCTTTAAGCTACCAAACAATATTAAATGTTGTTAAACATGGCAAGGAGTGAAGCATATGAAAAACTACCTATCTAGACAAGTTTAAATGAGGCCGGAACAACAAACAACAATTCCGGAAAATCCTCATGTGCAAATTTCGAAATTTGGTACTCTTCTGCCCTAAAACATATTTTATTGTTGTTAAACATGAAAATAATGTGCACCATGTTAAACAAAGCATTTTTCCACCCCATTTACATATAAAGTTTATTAAAATTGGAGCTACGATTATTTACTTATGAAATAAATCATTTTCACATGGCATTTAAGCAAATTTAATCCAACAACAAGTTAAACATTTTAAACATGGATGAGAATAGCATATTATGAAACTAGATGAAAAACTAAGCATTTTAGATGTAAAGATCATTTTAATCTGATGCACGGTTCATGAGTTATTATATGCATGATGCTTAGGGGTTTTTCTGCAAATCTGTAACACCTGGGATAATGCTAAATTCGCAGAATCTGGAAAAAAACGTGACACATGCCAAAACTACTGGGCGCAGGACATCAGCAGCAGTAGCAGAATCGGGCCAAGCCCAAGTAGGAACAGAGGAGTGGCGTTGGGGATCTGCTCACCATGGGCCAATGCCTGGTCGGTGGAAAGAGAGGCCGGCAGGGGCGACGCTGGGTCTTGGCGCTGATCTGGCCCAAGTGTGCGAGGCGCACGGTCAACGGGGACGAGCGGGCGAGCTTCTGCTGCTCGTTCCTGAAGAACGGAAACAGCAGCAGGTTCAGGGCGACGGACGAGGAACAGCAGCACGGCGGCGGGATCCGGCCAGGAAGGGTCGCGGGAAACGGCGGGGATGGATGGATACACCTTGGATCCGGCGAGGCCGGGCTCCATGGTGACAGACGCGAGCTCGGGCTGTAGCCATACATGGTGATGTCATGGGGCTCCTGCTCGAACAGATAGACAGAGGGGGTCGGGTGAGAGAGATCGATAGGAAGGAGGCGACGCAGGAGAGGTACGGCGACCTGTTGTTGGTGAGGAGCTCCGGCGATGAAACTGCAGAAGACGGCCTTGGAGCGTTGGTGCTCGAGGCGAGGGGCATCTCCTCGAGTAGGAAGAAGAAGCAGGGCACGGCGGTGGTCCTGTAGGTCGCCGTCGAGGCGGCAGGCCGCGCGAGAAGACGAGGCCGAGCGCTCCTGCTTGGGCCTCGAGAAGAGAGGGGGGCGGCTGCTGGAACGGGCAAGGCGCGGGGTCAACGTGGGGTTGTCCCGCTCGATGCAAGTGGCACTGTGATGCAGAGGACTTGGCACGGCGACGCAGAAACTTGACGGCCGGAGGCGAGCGGCGCTGGCGAGGCGGCGGTGGCTCCGGGAACTTGACGGGGCGGTGGAGCCGCAGGTGAGGTTTGAGACGAGGCAGTCACAAGATCCGGGGCAGAGGGACTCGTTCCCGGCGGCAACGGAGCTGCGGGCAACTATGGAGGCTCCTGGAACATAGAGGGAGAGGCATGAGAACCGAGGGAGTGAACCAGAGAGAGGAGGGAAGGAGGAGAAGAAGAGGGGAAGGGGCGACGGGTTCCTGGAGGAGCTCGAGCATTAGGGCGGCGCTCGGGGAGGCTGGGTTCGCTGGCGGTGACGGCGCCATGGAGAAAGGAGCAAACGGGAGAAGCTCGCTCTGGGTCAGGGCAGCAGGGATCTCTTGGTGTGGTGGTGAACACGAGGAGGGGATGGAATGGGTTCGAGCGATGGGGATCCCGAGGTGGGAGATGAGTGCGGCGGCGGCGGCAGGGACAAACTTCCTAGGTTTTAGGGTTAGGCTAGAGTTTGGTCCGGTGTATATATAGCAGGTGGACTAGGCTTAGGGGCTACCTCGTCCTTCCGCTCGCAATCCGACGGTCGTGAATAAATAGGCTAGCGAGTCTAAATAAGAAAATGGAGATATTTTTCGGATGTTTGGGGATGATCCGAATCCAACGATGATGACTGAGCGGTTCGGGTTTGGGGCAAGTTTCGTACGCATGCGAGGGGTCTGAGAGAGGTCGACGAAGACAAGGGGGGAATGCGGCAACTATGAACATATGCAAACTTTATGAAAACATGCAGATGCAATGCGCATGATGAGATGAGATGCATGACATGAACAAAATGCAAAATGAAAGACAAAAACCCAACCACAAAGGAAATAGCATATCACATAGTCGTAAATGGCAAGAGTTGGAGTTACATTAATGGAAAGTTACATCCGGGGCGTTACACGGTGTTCCATTACGGTGGATGCCACGTGTCTGTCACCCTTGACGAAAGCACTTCTGTGACGTGTGATTTATCGTCATGGAAGTGGACACTTCCGTGATGATAATTTTGGTAATGTCATGAAACACTTCTACGACAGCACAGGTATGACTATCTTGATTCTGTCATAAAATCATCATGGATGTACATACATGAAAGAAAGCATGACCTACTGTGACAAACACGTATCATCACGGAAGTGTATTTTTTTGTAGTGTATACAAGGAACTAGGAGGCGGGCCCAATACACAATATGCACATAACACATATACTCAGCAATAAGGGCAGTACTCTGCATCGGCGTGCCGGCCCAAATTTGGGGCCGGTCGCCGCGTAGCCGTTTGATTTGGCGCACCACAACCGTTCAAAAAGTATACCCCTGATCTGGCCCTCCTTGTTGACTCGTCCTCTTCCTCCCTCCCCTTCCCCCTGTTGTTTCCGCGCGTGACTCTGCCTCCATGTGCAGCTCCGTGAGGGCACCGGACGCCGGCCGCTCGCACCCCAATGCCTTGCTGCCCCTCCGCTGCTCGCCGGAGAACCTTCCCCCGCTAGTCAATTTCAGTTGGAGCTCCATCGACTCATGCACTAAGCTTGTGGTGTGCTAAGATCAATGTTGCCATTCTAAAATTTCTCATTAACATTATCTATCTTTATTTAGTTATTTGTGTTTATCCATTCAATTACATTGTTGCCTGTAGCAACGCACGGGTATTTAACTAGTCATCCTAAGATCTTAGTTGTTGCTACTAGAAGTGGCACCTTTATTTTTAGGGACATAAGTAAAATTGTAATTCATACTAGGGGGTTATTTTTAATAGTTTTGACGGAGGAAACATTAGAACCTAAATTACTAAATATTTCTTCTTATCAATCCTAGCGGGACTTTGTTCTACCCTTTCATTAATTATTGGCTCTTCCTCCTTTAGCATCTTAAGGGTAATCCCTACTTTTGATCCAAATTGGATAACATGATTGTGAATCTTCTTACCCAAATTTTCAATATGCTCTATGGTAGGCATTTTATTTTCAATAGCATCTAGTCGTTGCATAACATGTTCTAGAGTCAAAAATATTTCATTAATAGTGATAGGTAGCTATCCCACTAGATTTCCCATAGCACTGAAAGCATCCATAGTGGGGCAACTCAAGAAATTCCCTCCGGTAATACTATCAATAAAGAATCTATACCAAGTAGTAATGCCCACATAAAAATTGCAAAGAGGATAGTAGTGGATTGGTTATGAATAGATATATTATGAGCATCACAAATTCTATACCAAGCATCTTTCAAATCCCCCCTTTGCTTAAAATTAAGAACTTCATTTTCAGGCGTGCACGAAACAAGAGAAGAACTAGCCATAACAATAAAGTGGTCAAGCAAACAAAAGGGCAAACAAGCGAAGGCAAACGAAAAATATTTTTGTATTTTTGTAAAAACATTTTAGAAGTGGGGGAGATGAGAACGAGAGGCAAATGGTAAGTAATGTAAATGCAAGGAGATGAAAGTTTATGCGTAGGTACTTGACACATGTTGATGATGTCTCCCTAGCAATGGTGCCAGTAATTCTTCCTGCTACTTGTGAGCTATGCTGGGATTTCCTCAAAGAGGAGAAGATGATGCAATACAGTAGAGATAAGTATTTCTATCAGTTATGAAACCAAGGTTATCAATCCAGTAGGAGAATGAAGAAACACTATCTAAACAACATCTGCACACAAACAACAAATACTTGCAACCCAATGCGTAGAGGCGTTGTCAATCCCTCAATGGTTATAAGCAAGATTAAATTGTATAGGTTTGATAGATAGATCTGAAAAATAGAAATTATAATAAATAAAATAAAAGTACAACAAGATATTTTTAATTTTAATATATGATAAAAGATAGACCCTGGGGCCATAGTTTTCACTAGAGGCTTCTCTCGAGAAAATAACATACAGTGGGAAAACAAATTGCTGTTGGGCAACTGATAGAAAATCAAATAATTATGATGATATCCAAGGAAATGATCATACATAGGCATCACGTCCAAGATTAGTAGACCAAAATGATTCTGCATCTACTACTATTACTCCACACATCGACCACTATCCAGCATGCATCAAGTGTATTAAGTTCATGGGAAAACAGAGTAATGCTTTAAGGAGGATGACATGATGTAGACAAGATAAACTCATGGATGAATAAACCCCATCTTGTTACCCTTAATAGCAACGATACATATGTGTCATGTCCCTTCCTGTCACTAGGATTGAGCACCACAAGATCGAAACCAATACAAAGCACCTCTTCCCATGGCAAGATAAATCGATCTAGTTGGCCAAACCAAACCAATAAATCGAAGAAGAAATACAAAGCTATATTAATCATGCATAAAAGAGTTCAGAGAAAACCGAAGTAACATTCATGGATAGACCTAATCATAAAGATCCCAACAAACACACCACAAAAAGTCATTACATCAAGTAGGTGTCCAAGAACTACAAGGAGAACATTGTATTGAGAATCAAAAAAGAGAGAAGAAGCCATCTAGCTACTAACTATGGACCCATAGGTCCGTGGTAAACTACTCACGCATCATCAGAGGAGTGGTAAGGATGATGAAGAACCCCTCCATGATCGCTTCCCCCTCTAGCAGAGTATTGGAAAAGGCCTCTAGATGGGATCTCTCGAGAAGAAAGGCTTGTTGCCGCAAAAAAGTATTCCATGGATTCCCTGGTAGCTTTCCTGATTTTAAAGTATTTATATAGGCGGAGTTAGGTCAAACGGAGGCATGTAGGCCCCACTATGTACCAAGGCGCTCCCCAGGCCACTGGTGCACCCTGGTGCCTAGTGCACCACTCCTTTGTCTTCTAGTTCCTTCCCGAATCTTCTATGTTCTCTTAGTGTCACAAAGAGAATCTCCAAAAAAATTGTGGCATTTGGACTCTGTTTGGTATTGATATTCTACAAAGTTCAAAACAAGCAAAAAAAACAATAGCTGGCATTGGGCACTAAGTTAGTAGGTTAGTCCCCAAAAATGATATAAAGTTGGTCGTAAATGTATATACAACATCCAACATTATTACTATAATAGCATGGAACAATAAAATATTATAGATACGTTGGAGACGTATCATGATCTGACAAAAATACAAAATAAAATAAATAAAATAAAATGTAGCAAGGTATTTTTGTTTTAATATATGATAAAACATAGACCCGAGGGCCATAGTTTTCACTAGAGGCTTCTCTCGAGAAAATAGCATACGATGGGTAAACAAATTACTATTGGGCAATTGGTAGAAAAGAAAATAATTATGATGATATCCAAGGAAATTATCATACATAGTGTCGGTGTACTAAAGTAGAGGCGCTACTTTTGCACCCCTTACTAAAGCGCATGGGCAGTTGGAGCCACGCCCATGACCACACTAAGCAAGGCAGAGGGAGGGGTTGGAACCGCAAAAACTACCCAAGGCAACGCCAAGACAGAGGCATAAAGAACAATAAGGCGATGTGGTTCCCCCCGGCAAGGTCCTTGCCGGGTGCGGCCCCGACGGCCCCAGCAAGGGCCTTGCCGGGGCATCCTACCCGACGCCAGCAGAGCGTGCCTCCCTAGAGCCCCAGTTCCTCTAACACCACCAACCATGTTGGAGCCAAGGCTCGGGAGGCCCTCCGCGATGGCATGCAGATCTTTGTGAAGACAAAGGATAAACACTCCAAATCAGAAGAAGAATAGAGAGCGACGAACCTCAACGGGGTTCTCGCCGAAGGAAACCACAAGACCCCCGGCATGGTCCTTGCCGGGGATGACCGCAACGCCCCGGCAAGGTCCTTGCCGAGGACATCTGCGAGGCCTCGGCCAGGCCCGCGCTCGTCAAGCCTCTGCCACCTCTCCCATGCAGCTGCCAGCCCACTAGCTGGGCAGGCGCCTGCGTGTCAACATAGGGCTTCTCACCAACTCAGCGCATGCCTACATGGTGGCAAGCAAAACTTCATGAAGGCACTACCACCACGCCACCCCAGCTGCCTGCTAGCTTACATGGCGCCGACCGCCTCGCTGGCCCAGGCGCGTGTCAAGACAGGGCGAGGCGGCGGTAAAGTGGAGGGGACACGTCAGAGGCGCATTAAATGCATCTTGTCCCGTAATAGTTAGCGATAAGCTTAGCTACAGTGCCCCGACACCACCTCCTGGGTGCCACTGTGGCGATCCCTTTGCCTATAAAAGGAGACCCAAGGTATCCGGGAGAAGGATTCGGACTTTTGGGCAAGTTACGCCCACTGTAGCTAGTTCAAGAACCTCAAGAACACGAATACACATCCAAGCAGGACTAGGGTATTATGCATCTCTGCGGCCTGAACCTGGGTAAACAACCCGTGTGCTTGTACTGACTGCTGATCCTGCTCTCCTCACCGCGCAGCGCCCCGCAGCCACAGAAGGGATCCTTGTGATCCCATAGGTGTCGTCTCTGCACCGACATCTTTGGCGTGCCAGGTAGGGGCGCCCAATAGTGAGAATCTGGTTTAACAGGTAGTAGCACAGCTACTCGTCGCTATGGCTCCCAAGAAGAAGAAGACCACGACGATCGGTTCGTCGGGAACCGGACAACCTGTACCGGTGCGGACCAGCAGCGGGCCAGTTGCGGAAAGAACTCGTGGCTTGGCCCGCGAACACCCACATCATCATGGCAGTCCGGGCCCGAGCAGCGTCGTTCGTGCGCCAGGCGACGAGCCACATGCCACCAACTCCAGAGATGGAGTTGGGCCCCCCGCAGGCGGCGCGGGGCCCTCCAGGGGCGTCAACACGCTGCCAGACGGCGGCGTGGCGACCTCCAAGACACCAACACCGGCGCCCGCGGCGCACTCGTCTCAGGTCATGTGCGATGAGCAGTGCCGCCCTGGTAGTGACCCTGGGCGCCGCCCTGGGAAGAGTCCCATGCAACCTTCACATGATGAGGAGGACCAGCATGCGTGCCGAGGTGTTGACGAAAATGGCAGACGGACGCAGGGTCATGATGGAGCTCCTTCTAACGTAGTTAGAAGTCGAAGCGCATTGCGGTCCACGCAGCTCTCGCCGCCACCCACACCAGCGGAAGCTCTAGCGCGCGCATCTGCTCCTCCACTTCCCTCCTGCTGCGGAGAAGCTCGACGAATGGAGAGCCACCATCCGGAGCCTCGTCGGCATTGCCAACCAAGATGAGCCGTGACCAGCAGGGCCCGCGGGCCGTCGCACCGTCGAGCCACGGCACGCGTGCGGTGGACGGGCCGGGGGAGACGCAACCATGGTGCATTCTCCTCCTCCGCACCCGCTACCATGGATGTCGAACCGTCACGATGATGCTTGTGATGATATCTCCATCGTGTCGTCCGACCCGCGAACCCACCGCGATCAACGCCAAGTTCTTCAGGAGCGAGCCCATGAAGACGCTCGGACCACCATTGAGCACCGACGTGATGCGTGCCACCAGTCGAACAGGCGGGCAGGGACCACGATGGACCACCCAGCATCGGGAGGCTATGGTGGCCTACCCTATGAGGTGGGTTGTCCGGCCTTCACCTGTGAGCTGCGGCAGTTTCAGTGGCCCTCCCACCGCATGTTCAAGCCCGATGTTGGCGAGAAGTACAATGGCAAGACTCACCCATTGGAGTTCGTCAGCATTTACACCATCGCGATGCAAGCTGCTGGGGCTCGCGACGATAAGGTGCTCACCAATTACTTCCCATTGGCACTCAAGCCCAATGTTATGTCATGGTTGATGCACTTGCCGGTGGACTCCATTTCTTCTTGGGCAGATCTGTGCCATGAGTTTGTTGGCGCCTTTACCGGAGGCCACCAAGCTCATGGCCAGACGAGTGATTTGCATATCATCCCCCAGACGGAAGGAGAGAACCTGCACAAGTACATCCAGAGGTTCAGCCGAGTGCAGTACAACATCCCAGACGTTCATCCCGCCGCCATGATCAGCGTGTTCCACTAGAACATGCGCAACCGCAAGATGCATGAAGAGCTGGCGATGAACAAGGTCAAAGATATGGCCGAACTCTATGTTCTGGCCGACAGGTGCGCTCGGGCTGAAGAGGGGAGTCAGTACCCAGGCGAAGACACCGGTGCAGAAACCGACTCCACAGATGATACCGCCGCCCTAGCGAAGAAGGGCCAGCGTTGTAACAGGAAGCGTAGGGGCAAGACCGTGCTTGCCGTCGAGGGGTCTGGCGACACCGGCACTGCCAAAAAGGCCAAGGCGAGCGACCCCGGCAAGGAGTATGCCGAGTATGCCGCTTGCCGGGCCTTGGCGGCTGCCGACAAGCCGTGGGGCTCCGGCAAGCAGTATTGCAAGATCCACCGCACCAAAGGCCACGATCTCCAGAACTGCCGACAAGTAGAGCTACTTGCCGAGAAGCAGAAGGCTGAGTACGAGAGGCGGGACAAGGAGAAGGGCCAAGATGGTGCTGGAGGATCCGGTAAGGAGCGTGGCGGTCAGGAGAGCCGCCGTGGTAAGGATAATCAACAAGAGAGGCCCGCCCGGGGCCACGATAAGAAGCCGGAAGACGATGATCATGACGAGGACGATGAGTCCGGCGCCCATGAGTTTCAGAAAGCTATGGAGGCCATGTGTGTCGATGGTGGTGCCTCCCTGCATGCGTCCCACCGCCAGCTCAAGCAGTGGGCACGTGAGATCATGGCGGCAGAGCCATCACTCGACGCACGGAAGCCACTGAAGTGGTTCAGCATGCCTATCATCTTCGACACCAAGGACCATCCTGACCGCACTACCGCGGTCGGATGCTTGCCATTGTTGGTCTCACCAACAATCCGCAACCTCAAGGTGACAAAGATGCTAGTTGACGGCGGGGCCGGTCTGAACTTAATCTTTCCTGTTGTGATCAAGAGGCTGCAGATCCCTGATGGAGACCTCGAGGAGACGGGAACGTTCCAAGGGGTCAACCCGGGGAGGAGCCAGCCGAAAGGGAAGGTCACGCTGCCCGTGACGTTCGGAGGTGAGCTAAACTACAGGACAGAGAGGATTGTGTTTGATGTAGCCGAGATCCCCTTGCCTTACAACGGGATCCTTGGACGCCCGACGCTGGCCAAGTTCATGGCGGCCTCTCACTATGCCTACAACACGCTGAAGATGCCCGGGCCGATGAACATCATCATCGTCCCCTCCGACAGGAAAGACGCGTTGATTTGCGCTGACCAACTCTACCGGGAAGCAGTTGCAGCAGCTACCGCCAAGATACCTGCTCCTGCCGCTGAGGCCCCAGGAGGAAAGAAGACCGGCGGGACTCCTCGCGCTTACTCCGGCAAGCGCACCTCTTCAGGGTGTTGTGTTTCCGTTGAGGACTTGCCAGAGCGCTCCACCGGCAAGAGCAAGAAGTCCAGAGCTGCGCCACCAGAGACCAAGAAGGTGTCCGTCAAGGAGGACGGCACGGGAGGGGCTTTCACCATAAGCTCCACCCTCGAGGGCAAATAGGAAAGCGATCTCGTCACTTTCCTATGGGCGAATATCAATGTGTTTGCATGGCAAGCATCCGACATCCCCGACGTTCCCAGGGAAGTGATTGAGCACCATCGTGTTGTCTGTCCTCATGCACGGCCCGTCAAGCAGAAGGTCAGGAAGCAAGCTCTAGAGAGGCAGGAGTTCATCATGGAGGAGATCAGAAAACTAGAGGCGGCAGGCTTGGTAAGGGGAGTGTTCCATCCGACGTGGTTGGCCAACCCAGTAGTAGTGCGTAAGGCAAACGGGAAGTGGAGACTGTGTATTGATTACACAGACATCAATAAAGCATGTCCAAAGGATCCCTTCCCGTTACCGTGCATTAACCAGATTGTTGACTCCATGGCCAGGTGTGACCTGTTGTCATTCCTCGACGCCTACTCAGGGTACCACCAGATCTTCATGACAAAAGAAGACGAGGAGAAGACAGCATTCATCACCCCATGTGGTACGTATTGCTTTTTACAGATGCCTTTCGGGTTGAAGAGTGCTGGCTCAACCTTTGCAAGAGCAGTCCAAATTAGTTTTGAGCCCCAGCTACATAGAAATATGGAAGCTTATATGGATGGCATAGTGGTCAAAACCAAGGACAAGGCAACACTTGTGCAAGATCTGGGGGAAACGTTTGCAAACCTGCGCAAGATCAACCTCAAGTTGAACCCTTGGAAGTGTGCCTTCGGTGTCTCGTCCGGCAAGCTTCTCAGGTTCTTTGTGTCGCAGCGTGGGCTTAAGGCAAACCCAAATAAGATCAAGGCCATCGAACAGATTGAGGCACCCAAGCGGATCAAGGATGTGCGTCGGCTCACTGGCTGCGTTGCTGCCATGAGCAAATTCATCTCCAGGTCTGCCGAGCGTGCCCTCCCTTTCTTAAAAATTTTGAAGAAGGCAGGCCCAATGGAGTGGACCCCAGAGGCAGAGGCGGCGCTGCAAGACTTGAAGAAGTAACTCTCCTCCATGCCAATACTAGTTGCGCCTAAACCACAAGAGTCGTTGCTCCTATATCTAGCGGCGATGTATCAAGTGGTCAGCGATGTGCTAGTGGCGCAGAAGGAGGTCAATCAAGAGGCAATCGTGACGGCAGGCTTGGTGGATGGCGAGCCGAAGCTCCCCTCGGCAGGGCCTGATCCTGGCAAGGCGGGGCACTCGGCAGAGTCCAATACCGGCAAGACAGAGCCCACGCAGCCAGGTGAAGTGGTGCAGAAGAAGAAGGTGATGCAGCACCCGGTTTACTTTGTCAGTTCCCTCTTGCAGGGGGCTAGGTCAAGGTACTCAGGTGTGCAGAAATTGCTCTTCGGCCTCCTTATGGCCTCGAGGAAGCTGCGTCACTACTTCTAGGCACACGAGATCACCGTTGTTACCCGCCTTCCTTTGCAATGGATACTGTATAACCCGGATGCAATGGGAAGGGTTGTGGAATGGGCCTTGGAGCTGTCAAGTTTTGGTCTAAAGTTTGAAAGCACCTTGACAATCCACAGCAGAGTTTTGGCGGAGTTTGTTGCGGAATTGTCGTGGAATTGTCACGTCAGATGTCCTCGTGAAAGGACTTAGTTGTGGAGCCATCGCAACTAGGAAGCTTGAAGGGGTTAAATGGGACAAAGGACACGAGAGGGTTTATACTAGTTCGGCCCCTTACGGTGAAGGTAAGGCCTACGTCTAGTTGGGTTGGTATTGATGTTTCGATGACCAGGGAGCGAGATACGCTATGCCTGGCTCTTGATGAGTTTTTTTTTTGCCCTAAGCCGCCAGCGGGTCGTCCCCTTATATACACGGGTCGACGCCCTGTGGCTTACAGAGTCCCGGCCGGCTCATAACCAATGTCCGGTTCGGTGACTAGTTAAGCCTACCTTTTGATACAAGTAATATTATTACAGCGGGTTACTAGAACGGGCCTTAAGTCGCCTATGGGCCTTAAGCTCTCTATGAACCGCTATCTTCACACTTCGTCTTGGGCTTCTCTCTGTGAGTCCTCTTTGCGTAACCCGGCCCCTCCTGGGCGGCTTACACAAATAGTTATATCCCCAACATTAGGCCCCAGATTGATTTGAACCGGTTCATGTCAATCTTAAAATACCTTATGAACCGCCATGCAGTCCTTTATCCTGCATGAAGGATTTTAACCCGCTGTGACATCATCATCTAACTCCGGGTTAAATGTCTGTGATGTCATCTTCATTAAAGCTTTATTCTTTATACCGTCACATCTTCAACGGATCTTTGTCTTTATTGACCATCCCGAGAATCGAGGTGTCAGAGCCGCTGGATAATGAATGTTATCTCCTCCTTTTTCGCACCCTCTCGGTCAGTCTTTCCTTATAAGTAGAGCGACCTAGGTCTTTCCCCTCAGTCATCTTCTTCTTCTCGCCTCCTCCCGAGCTCTGCCGCCGCCATCGTCGAACCTCTCGTCTTCACCGACTCAGGCTGCTGCATCGACCTGATTCTGACCAGAGATCGATGGCGACCCTCCGTGGCGCATCCGCATATGTGAGTTCTTCGCATTCCCTTTCTCAGATCTGCATTCGGTCGTTGCTGAGTTCATCGGTGTTCATCACGGTCTGACACCAAACCCTCGCTAGTTCCTTCCAATGCTCTGTTTAGATCGTCAGAACCATGTAGAACTGTTGCGGTGCTTGTCTGTTGATCTTGCATGAAAATAGATCTCATTTCCCATGTTCAGAAATCCTCTTCGAACGCATGAACTTCCCTGCCCTGTTTTAGGTCTAGAAGATTTCTCTTTCAAAGCAATATCTTGATCCAGAATAATAACTGTTGTCTGTGAAACTTGTTTTTATCACCCAGAACACCTCTTCTGGTAAACACCCTGAAACACAACTGTCGAGGCGTCTGGATTAAATATATGACGCAGAACTTTAATTGTTCCTCATAACCCAGAAAATTTTTGAATTACACTTTGATACTTGTAGCGGCTTAAATATTGTTGCACAGTCATCCTTATGTCATTAGGCCCCTCATTAAGCCGCCACCTTAATCAAGATTTTCCTCCCGGGTTAAAATTGAACCGGGTCTTCTTGTTTTCCATAGGCCGATTACTGTGATGGCTCCTAAGGCTACCAAGGCCCCTGTAACTTGCAAGTGGGTTCCATCCACAGTGACCAATAGCAAACTAGCTGAGTTTGTAAAGTCTGGGCATCTACCAAAAAAGGACGTCATGTCGTACCGTGCCCCTGACCCGTCTGAAGAAAAGCCTTACCCCAAAGTAGGGGAAGTAATAATTTTTACGGATCACATGAGCCGCGGATTTGCTCCTCCTGGCTCAAAATTCTTCAGAGAGGTTTTAAATTTCTTTGACCTTAGACCTCAAGACATCGGACCCAATTCCGTGTCAAATATGTGCAATTTTCAAGTCTTCTGCGAGGTGTACTTGGGAGAGGAGCCAAGTCTGCTTTTGTTCAGGGAACTTTTTTACATGAACCGGCAAAATGAACGTGCCAACGGGCCCAGTCTTGAGCTTGGCGGCATCTCAATCCAGCGACGGAGAGACTGTCTTTTCCCTTATGCTGAGCTGCCGAGTCACCCCAAATCTTGGAACCAGACATGGTTCTACTGTCATGACACTTCTCCGGCTGATGAAAAGCCTCTGCCCGGCTTTCGCGCCATGCGCCTTGAATCTAACCATCAGTTACCCGACAAGCTGACAACACTTGAACGCGTGCCTCTCAATCCTACCATCAGGAAGATTAAAGCTCTCTTGGGAAATGGGTTAAACGGCATTGATCTGGTCCGAGTCTGGGTTACTTGGCGAATACTTCCATTAAGCCGCCGTCCCGGCTTAATGTGTACTTATACTGGAGAAAAGACTGATCCGCAACGCCATAGCCCTGATGACTTACCAGATGACGCGGTGGATGCTACAACCCAGTCACTGCTAAAGGAGGGCACTATGACGAGCAAGGCCTTCGGTTTACTTCCATTTTACAAGAATAACCCGGCCCCTGTAAGTTATCAATCATAACAAATGTTTACAGATATATGATACCTTTCTTGATACTCATGATTCCTTAACTTTTGCCACAGGCTGGTGATGACTTTTGGAAAGCCAAATATGACCATGAAGCTGCCAAACAAGCCAGGACAACCAAGAAAGCTGAAAGGAAAGCCGCCAAGGTAGGAACCTCAAAGAAAAAGAAACCCAGCGCCTCCGACTTACTCAGATTGGAGGATAGCTCTTCGGATGAGGAAGAGGTAATCTTTAAATTTTCTTAAGTCCCTTACTATCACCTGTCTGACATTTTATCCATTCAGGAGGATACGGGGAACAGCCGAGCAGCCACTGAAGAGGTAACTATAATCTCCTCCGACTCAGAGCCTTTGCCAAGGCAAAAGACCCGAAGGGTGACTCGGAAAGTAAGATTTTCACATGCACTTGCTTATCAAGATCCTCAATTTATTTTGAAGCAACAACAGCTTGAAAGCCGGAGGCAGAGCCGAAACAACAAAGATGCAGAACTCTCCTCCGGCTTACCTGATGTAACCAGAAAGCGTCGGACCGAGGTTATCTCCGATTTATGCTCCGTCTTACCTTTAGCAGGCTTAATTTGTCAACCTCTCAATTCATCTGACTCCACCTATCAGGATACCTCTCCTTCTTCCGGCGAGTCCATGCAGTCCAACATGCCGACTTTCAGAACTGCTCCCGGGTAATAGAAACTTATGCACTTTTTGCTTTACCTATGCTTGCATATTCATCCTTCTGCTTTTGCTAACAGCCTGCAGGTGAAGCCCAGCAAGAGGGCAAAGAAGAACAAGCCGTCTCAAGACCCTGTAGTTACTGAACCGGCGATTGACTCATCCGTTCCTGATAGCTCCACTCATCAGCCACCGCCTGAACCGGCTCTTGATATTCCAGTGTCAACCTCTGACTCGCCTACAGAAGACGTTGTCCACAATTCTGATAACCCGGAAATTCATAACCCGGTCAGGACAACTGATCCAGAAGTTGTGTTTCTGAAAAACCAATATGTTGAACCGGGCCAGCCTACTGTTCTTGCTCAGTGCACTGCTAAGGAGGAATTTGCCCAACGTCAGAAAGCTAAACAAGATATCACTGATTATGCTCACCTAAGCATTGGTGATATAGTCTCAGGTTATCTAAACCAAGTTCACAACAGCCGTGACCTGAAAATTGACATGGTGAAGCATACAACATAAATCTGAGGTATAACTTTAACTTTTCCTGAACCTTACTTACTGTACCAGCCCCCAAGTCTATCGCTTTTGAATGAATATGCTATAGACTTAGAAATCTCCTTACTATTAGTTTGCCCGGTTTAAAATGAATTTATTTAACCCGGTATAAGATAAGGCTTTTTAAATTTGCAATACACATTAGTCCCCAAGTGTCAAGTATCCTTACTTGTAACGTGCTTAAGACTTAATATGCCTGACCCGGCAGGATAAAGTTAAATTTTCTTTCAGCATACATTAGCCCCCAAGTGCCAAGTATCTTTACTTGTAAAGTGCTTGGGACTTGAATGTTTACCTTACTAGAATCCTTACCATTACCCAGTGTTTAATTGCAGGCTGCCATAAGTCAATTTGAATCAGAGCTCGCCGCCCTGAAGAGTCGTCTGGAAACTCTAGATCTTGAGACGCAAAAAGCTAACTCCAAATTTGAATTTATTGTCTCTGAAAATTAGAAACTAAAGAAGAATTTTGAGTCGGAAAGGAAAATTTGGGCTGCTGAAAAGGCTTCCCTGGTGACTCGGGCCGAAACAGCCGAAGCATCTCTTGCAGAAGCAACAACTGAGCTGTCAAACTTAACACAACAAATATCCCAAATGGTCTCAGCCATCTTTGGTAAGTTATTGTGACATAGTTTTAACATGGCAACCGTACAATGACTATTGTAATAAATACTTCCGGCTTACCGTTATGCTTGTGCACATACAGGCTCCAGGAGTGTCAATCTGAGGCAGAACATGCTGATCAAGCTTAAAGCAGTTTATACGTTAGTGGAACAGCTATACTCCGGGACACAACGTGCCCTGGCCGTTGTAGCTTTATCAACTCCACACCCCCGCCTTTTGCAAGATGTTTTGAAGAGCCTTGCCTTTCTACCTCAGCGGATCCAAGACTTAAGGCGTTCATGTTCAAGAGCCGGGGCCGTAGCCGCTTTGAGCCGGGCAAAAGCATGGCTCCCAGAACTAGACCCGGCAGACCTCGCTCTTGGATATCCGAGTATAAAGGAAGACGGCAATGCCTTTGATGATCATGACTTCCATGCTTGTGTCAAAGCCATACGCCCCGTGGCCACCCTTATCGGAAACGATACTGACCTCAGCAAGTATGTGTCGGCTTATGACAGTAACAACCGGAAAATCCCAAACGCTCCATATGATCAAATCAGCTTGATCCCTCCAATTCGTAAGCATACTTTTGCCCCTGAAGTGGACCCGGCCAGTTTAATAGATGATGAAGCTGAATTTGAAGCTTTGAGCGGCATTGATTCGGCTTCATCAACTTTCCAGGAAAAAACAACCGACGGAGAAGCGGCGAAGGATAACCCGGAGCCCTCAAGCCCGCCGAAGGAGTAAATCGCTGGGTGTTTGGCCAAAACAATGCTTCATCAATTCAGATTCGGGGAGTCTTGTAATAGTGTAAAAAGAACTGCTTAATGCTTGTCATGCCTTCGTGCATGCTCTTATTTCTTAACGCTTTCCGTAAGTCGCCGTGATTGTATATTTCTGGCCCTTACTTCCTTGGCATGTTAAATTTTGCTTGCCTTATCCTGCAATTCTTGAATGATCTTCCCGGCTCATATAATGTTCACCCGGTACTTAAATAACCTGGGGTGACGAATATTAAACCGGCAAGACAAAAAACACCTTAAAATGCTTTCCACAAGGTATCAGAATAACCAAAATACTTTTACAGGCCTCTGATTCGGATACGATCAGTAAATCGTTCCAAAGGGGTTAAGCTAAGATTCGGATACGATCATATAGCCCCCAGTGGCGTGGCGATGCCAATCAAGTGGGTATCGACAGCTATGTTCTCTTTGGTTCGAATACGACCTATGTTTGAACATGGAAGCCCCCAAGTGACCATAGGATTTGTTTAATGACACTGATTCATATACGATCCACGTCAGACCTAAAGGGGTTAAGCTATGATTCAAATATGATCAGGAAGCCCCCAAGTAGGCTTGGCAAGTATGCCGATCAAGTGGGTATTGACAGCTATGTTCTCTTTGGTTCGGATACGACCTATGTTTGAACAGGAAGCCCCCAAGTGATCATGGCTAGATTCAGATATGATCATAAGCCGGACCAAAGGTAAACCGGATTCAGATTTGATCCGGTCCCTATTGGTTGTTTCCACCACCTGACAAAAAGGACATAAACACTTTTTTGAGACTGAAAAAAGGACAGAGGTCCTGCTTTATTACTTTATATAATATGTACATTGTCAAAAATATATACATCTAAAGAGCCAGTGGCTTAAGTATAATAAGGCCGAAGATGGGCTATATTCCACAGCCGGTGGGTCTCCTCCTCCGATTTACCTGAGTCCTTGTGCTCTCGAATATCGATGAGGTAGTATGACCCGTTGTGCAAATTCTTGCTGACCACAAAGGGTCCTTCCCAAGGAGGGGATAGCTTATGCATATCGGTCTGATCCTGGATGAGCCGGAGCACTAAATCGCCTTCCTGAAATGTTCTTCTTCTGACCCGACGGCTGTGATAGCGACGAAGGTCTTGCTGGTAAATTGCCGAGAAGGCTATTGCCAAGTCTCGCTCCTCAGCCAACAAGTCCAGAGCCTCCTGTCGAGCCTTCTCATTATCAGCCTCAACGTAAGACGCCACACGGGGTGAATCGTGCCGGATATCACTTGGCAGAACTGCTTCTGCTCCATAAACCATGAAGAAAGGCGTTTAACCCGTTGATCTGTTAGGCGTAGGGTTGATGCTCCACAGCACGGAGGGCAGCTCTTCAACCCAACACCCCGGAGTCCGCTGTAAGGGGACCAAGAGCCATGGTTTGATACCCCTTAAAATCTCCTGATTAGCTCGTTCTGCTTGACCATTGGACTGAGGATGAGCAACAGCTGAAACGTCAAGCCGGATATGTTCCCGTCGACAAAACTCTTCCATGGCACCCTTGGAGAGATTAGTGCCATTATCAGTTATGATGTTGTGTGGAAAACCAAAACGAAAGATCACCTTTTTGATGAACTGCACCGCTGTGGCCGCATCACACTGACTGACCGGTTCTGCCTCAATCCACTTTGTAAATTTATCCACTGCTACCAGGAGGTGCATTTTTTATCCTTAGACCTTTTGAAAGGCCCCACCATGTCAAGCCCCCAGACTGCGAACGACCAAGTAATTGGAATCATCCTCAACTCCTAAGCCGGCACATGAGCTCGTCTTGAGAACTTTTGACACCCGTCACATTTGCTAACAAGATCTTTTGCATCAGCATGAGCCGTCAGCCAATAAAAACCATGACGGAAAGCCTTGGCCAGCAGAGATTTTGAGACGGCATGATTACCACAATCCCCTTCATGGATCTCTCGAAGTATCTCTTGACCCTCTGTAGGCGACACACAACGCTGGAACGCACATGTGACACTGAGATGATGTAACTCGCCATTAACAATTGTCATGGATTTGGACCGTCTGACAATTTGTCTCGCCAAGGTCTCATCCTCAGGCAGCTCTACCCGGGTCATATAAGACAGATATGGCAATGTCCAATCCGGGATGATATGAAGTGCAGCCACCAACTATGACTCCGGGTCTGGCACTGCAAGCTCTTCCTCTGTAGGTACCTTGACAGAAGGATTATGTAAAATGTCCAGAAAGGTGTTAGGCGACACCGGCTTACGCTGAGAGCCCAACCGGCTTAAAGCATCCGCCGCCTCATTCTTCCTTCTGTCAATGTGCTCCACCTGATACCCTTTGAAGTACCCAGCTACAGCATCAACTTCACAATGATAAGCCGCCATAAGGGGGTCCTTAGAATCCCATGTGCCTGAGACCTGCTGAGCCACAAGGTCTGAGTCGCCCAAGCACCTTACCCGGCCTAAATTCATCTCCTTAGCCATCCGGAGACCATGGAGCAAGGCCTCGTATTCAGCTGCATTGTTAGTGCAAGGAAACATGAGCCGAAGCACATAACAAAATTTGTCACCTCGAGGGGAAGTTAAAACAACCCCAGCCCCTGATCCTTCTAATTGCCTGGACCCATCAAAATGAATAGTCCAATACGTATTGTCCGGCTTCTCCTCAGGTGCCTGCAACTCTGTCCAATCATTGATAAAATCCACCAACACCTGAGATTTGATGGCAGTACGGGGCATATACTTTAAACCGTAAGGCCTAAGCTCAATGGCCCACTTAGCAATTCGCCCTATAGCTTCTCTATTCTGAATGATATCTCCCAAAGGAGCTGAGCTCACCACCGTTATAGGGTGACCTTGGAAGTACTGCTTCAGTTTCCGATTTGCCATGAACACACCATAAACAAGCTTCTGCCAATGTGGATACCTTTGTTTAGACTCAATCAGCACCTCGCTGATGTAGTAAACCGGCCGTTGAACCAGATGCTCCTTGCCTGGCTCCTTTCGTTCCACCACGATGGCAGCACTGACAACCCGTGAGTTAGCAGCCACATATAACAATAGCGGCTCTTTATCAATGGGAGCTACGACAACCGGTGGCTCAGACAACTGTCTCTTTAAATCCTCAAAGGCAGTGTTAGCAGCATCACTCCAGACAAACGTGTCCGTCTTCTTCATCATCTGATATAGCGGCAAGGCCTTCTCCCCTAACCGGCTTAAAGCAGCAACACATCCCGCCAGGCATTGAACATCATTGATACACGCCGGCTTAGCCAGAGAGGTGATCGCCGTGATCTTCTCCGGATTAGCTTCAATGCCTCTATTTGACACCAGAAAACCCAAGAGCTTGCCTGCAGGTACACCAAATACACACTTGGCCGGATTAAGCATCATCTTGTAAACCCGGAGATTGTCAAAGGTTTCTCTCAAATCGGATATTTTTCCTTTTCTCTGGATTTCACCACGATGTCGTCCACATAAGCATGAACATTGCGCCCAATCTGATCGTGCAAACAGTTCTGCACACATCGCTGATAAGTTTTCTGGGCACTCTTGAGCCCAAACGGCATAGATACATAACAGAAGGCCCCGAATGGAGTGATGAAAGTTGTCTTCTCCTGGTCCTTAACTGCCATCTTGATCTGATGATAGCCAGAGTAAGCATCCAAAAAGCTCAAACATTCACAACCTGCCGTAGCATCAATGATTTGATCAATACGGGGGAGTGCAAAGGGATCAGCCGGGCAAGCCTTGTTAAGTCCATGTAATCCACACACATCCACCAAGTGCCGTTCTTCTTGAGTACCAGGACCGGGTTAGCCAACCACTCTGGATGAAAGACTTCGACAATAAACCCGGCCGCTAAGAGTCGGGCCACCTCTTCTCCAATGGCTGCTCGTCTCTCTTCGTTGAATCGTCGGAGAAACTGCCTAACCGGCTTATTCTTTGGATCAATATTGAGAGTGTGCTCAGCGAGTTCCCTCGGTACACCCGACATGTCAGAAGGTTTCCATGCAAAGATGTCCCGGTTCTCACAGATGAACTCGATGAGCGTGCTTTCCTATTTAGGATCCAAATTGGCACTGATACTGAACTGCTTAGAGGCGTCCCCCGGGGTGAAGTCAACAAGCTTTGTATCAGCGGCCGATTTAAACTTCAACGCTGGGTCGTTCTCTGTAGTTGGTTTCTTGAGGGAGGTCATATCCGTCGGGTCAACATTGTCTTGATAGAATTTGAGCTCCTCCATGGCACAGGCCGTCTCAGCGTAAGCCGCGTCGCCTTCTTCACATTCCAAGGCCACCTTTCGACTCCCATGCACAGTGATGGTGCCTTTGTAACCCGGCATCTTGAGTTGTAAGTAAACATAACACGGCCGGGCCATGAACTTAGCATAAGCCGGTCGCCCAAATAGAGCGTGATACGGGCTCTTGATCTTGACCACCTCAAACGTCAACTTCTCAGCCCTGGAATCATACTCATCTCCAAAAGAGACCTCCAATTAAATCTTACCAACTGGGTAAGCTGACTTACCTGGGACCACCCCGTGAAAAACAGTGTTGGACGTCCTCAGATTCTTCTCTGTTAACCCCATACGCTGGAAGGTCTCATAATAGAGGATATTGATGCTGCTGCCTCCGTCCATGAGTACTTTACTGAATTTATATCCACCAACCTGAGGTGCTACAACCAAGGCTAACTAACCCGGATTATCAACTCGTAGCGGGTGATCCTCTCTGCTCCAAATGATAGGTTGCTGTGACCATCTCAAATAATGAGGGACCGCCGGCTCAACCGAATTTACAGTCCTCTTACGAACCTTCTGGTCACGTTTGCATAAGCTAGTGCTGAACACATGATATTGCCCACCGCTCAACTGTTTCGGTTGGCTCTGGTAACCCGACTGCTGCTGCGTTTGTCCTCCCTGACTAGCTTGCTGTTGATTATTTCCACCCGATTGTCCATGAAAACCGGAGTTTGAACCGCCACTCGGGCCATGAAAGTCGCCGGCCCCCGAACCGCCACCAGGTCCATGACCACCATCAAAGATATTAGAATTTTTAAACGCCTTCATGATCGCACAATCTTTCCACAGGTGAGTAGCGGGGTGCTCCCGGGTGCCGTGTTTCGGATAGGGCTCATTGAGTAGCTGCTCCCAAATATTTCGGACATTTAAAATTTCGGACATCGCGTCGGTTGGGGATAGGACGGTAATCTCGCATCTCCCAAATATTTGCCGGTAACTATTTTGAATGAGGAGAGGGTGTCTTGCCGCCCATGGTTGGCGCCCACGGTGTATGAACGGGGCTGACAGGTAGGGCTGTTGTGTCACGTCTGAGGGAAGTTACACATCTGCCCCTATTTAAAATATTAGCCTACATCGATTTCGGATGAGGAGAGTTTGTATTGCCGCCCATCGTGTATGATTGGGGAAATGGAGGAAGAGACACATGTCTTTCGGACGAGCTTGAATCAAATGTGTTTTGTCGCCCACGTTTGGCGCCCATCGTGTCTGAATGGGCTCAGAGGCCATCATGTCACGTCTGATTGAAGTTACTAGTCTACCCCTATTGACAAAAGTGTAAATCCGGTTGATAAGGATGTCAAGTGTCAGGGGTAGACAATAATTTCCATCTCGCAAACACTTGCTTTGGGCAGCCCACAAATTATAGTGAGTGTTTAGCCGCTTCATTTAAAACTTGGGAGAATTAGCATTCACGTTTGCCCTGGGCCCTGGCAAACTAAATTCAAATCCAATTTGTATTCGATTACGAATATCCACAGATAAATCTATGTTTTGTTATTTATTTCTTCAAAACCACAACAAAGATTTATTCCACCTTTATATATGATTATGATTTAGAAATGTCGTGATATCTGAATTCAGTGCGTTGGATACACTCTAAGTCAAACAGTTATTTCATCCAATACAATATGCTCACATGAAAAACAGTTCACCTTATGTCAATCATTCAAGTACTGAGGATTACCTCGCTTAAAAAATTCGGATCATTACATTACAACACATGGAAAACATAGGGGGTCTTGCAACATAATCCATTCAAAGACATGACACAACATGGAAGTAAAATAATTTAATGACAATTTCAACTGGTACTAAAGAAGAACCGGGATTACCTTGGGCTTCATATAGCAGAAATAGCAGGACATCCTCCGTCTTCAAATGCAACATTCTTACTTCCTCCAATTCTTGGGTTGCTTGCATAATGCGTGCCACTAATTCCGTAATTTCCAGCCTCAAGATAAAGATTACCTCATTCATGGCAGTCACACCATCTCTTTCTGCCTCTAGTAGAGCCTCAAACACTATAATATCTGTGCTCAGACTACTCTTCGGCGGTGTTGCCTCTGAACTTCTACTATCTGGTAACATGGATGGCGCACTTCTTCCACAAATTGATTCTAAGGTTGTACATTATGTCCTAGTGTGAACGACATCCTGCAAGGTTTCCGCTCGACATAAGTAAGAGATAGTTATCGTATGATCCAGGCAGTAATCTTACATGGTAAACGACGGACGAATTATTGCCGAGCATGGCAAACTATATTTAAATGGTTCGAAGCAGCATCAGCCGAAAACAAATTAAAATGGTAAGATGAAACTAGGGATGTAAGTGGCAAATAAACGACATCTGCCAGTCCCATCTAGTTAGTTTTTGCTACCTCCCTAGTTCATTTTCCTCAAAAAACAAAAACTCTTTTGAACTATCATAACACTAGTGGACTTTAATCGGGATTAAACGGGACCCAGTTGAAAGGGAGTGTACCACCGCTATATTTAAGTTGCCAAGGCATCTAAGCATTTGAAATAATCTGAGAAAGCACTTAACAGTGTGACCTCATATAAACTACGAAGATAGTCTTGTGATGAAGTTGAGAGGAAAAGCTAAGGACTCAAATGAAATAGGCATGCATTTCTTTACGATAGTACATCAGGCACTGCTGACATATTGGCCAACTCAGGTATAGCGTAACAACAAACAAGCATTAGAATCAAGCAATACAGTAAAGCAGACAACTGAACTATTTGTAATTCGGTAGGATTACAGGTTGAGGGCACAAGCCAAAGCAGCCCACTCGCATTACATTTCACATGTACTAAAACACACAGGCTTACCATATGTTGTCGTGAAGCCTCGCCGTTGTTGCAATGTTCTTTGAAGATATCGTCAGCATCCCGTGGTTGCAAATCTAGTTGTTGTAGTTTATTCTGCACCCTTTATTTAGGTAAAATTAATTTTAATTGCATGCACTGGTCCGAATTGATCATCAATGGTTCATCTAAACTAATGAAAGAAGGGTGTGTGCATACACGACAATATATCTGCTTCCCTCTATTTTTATGCTTGTTCGAGGTGCCAGCCCCAAAAGAACAAATATTTTACTTGATGGGGTTGGCAGCTCCATAATTAATAGAAGCATCAAATTAGTCATGCAACTTGGGAAGATCAAGAACGCACAAACAAGTAATGAACAGAGGCTCGGAGCAGTGATGTAATAGCTAGCATCAGAAAATGTAGGGTAAAACGAATAAAAAGCAACGGAACCACATGCTAGTTTGCTGATGTGTAATTAAGCATAGAGAACATTAAGCAGTCTGATGGAACCAACAGGTGGCATCAGAACAACACCATTATCATAAATATAGCATTCAAGAAGTTAAATAGTAGGCAGTGATATCTAGGAAGTACAGTAATACTACTTAGGACAAAACTAAAGCATATTAACTATATGTGCACTGGTACGTAATTTAGCACATGTAACATGTTCACTACTAGAAGTATGGCCCTACAGGTGCAAGCAGAATATCGCATCTCATGAAAAACTGAATGATGCCCTGAAGAAATTCAAAGGTGTGGTGCTTATGCTAGGAAAGTGAACGTAGGCGCCGGCCGTTGGATAATAGTACCTGATTCTCGGCGGCGTATGGGTATCGTTGTCATACTTGATAGCTAAGGATCGTCAATGGTGCACTACAAAAAAAATACACTTCCGTGATGATACGTGTTTGTCACAGTAGGTCGTGTTTTTTGTCATGCATGTACATCCATGACAAATTTATGACAGAATCAAGATAGTCATACCTGTGCTATCGTAGAAGTGTTCCATGAAATTACCAAAATTATCATCACGGAAGTGTCCACTTCCATGACGATAAATCGCGCGTCACAGAAGTGCTTTCGTCAAGGGTGACCGACACGTGGCATCCACCATAACGGAATGCCATTAAGCTATCGGGTCGGGTTTTGGATCCGATAACCCGTTAACAGCCCCGACCAATGGGAAATTTCCACGTGTAAAATTCTTATTGGCCGGACGAAACACGTGTCAGCTTGTTAGTGGGTCAGATAGGCGCCTATGATATGTCGACACGTGCCACGGCCCACCACTGGCCCATTTAGCTTACAAAGCTGACCCGTTTGACTTGGTCAAAAGTTAACGGGCTGGCCCATGAAAAGCCTGTTAACGGTCTCTTCGCAAATAGCCGATTTTACAGCCCATTAACTCACGGCCCATTAGGCCCTGAAGGAAATTGGCCCAACAACGTCATGTGGGCCGTCGAATATAATACCAGCCCATTTCACTTTCGGCCCATGTATGGCCCACGACATCTTTCGGCCCATATGAGGCCTTCGTATCTTTTGGCCCTTTACAGGCCCACGGTGACTCTAGCCCATAATGAATAGTAATTTTCTTTGTACCCGTTAACGGCCCGTGCTTTACATGGGCCGTTTCTAGCCCATGTTAGCTTTTGGCCTATTGATGGCCCATACGTTCTTGGGCTCCTTTTCGGCCCTCGATTACTTCCGGCCCGTTACTGGCCTATTCCCCTAATGGGCCAAATTCGGCCCATGGCAAGAGTCGGCCCGTTACTGGCCCGTTAACCTAATGGGCCAAATTCGGTCCATGGCAAGAGTCGGCCCGTTTCTGGCCTGTTCCCCTAATGGGAAAAATTCGGCCCATGGCAAGAGTCGGCCCGTTACTGGCCTGTTACCCTAATGGGCCAAATTCAGCTCATCGCAAGAGTTGGCCCATTTCTGGCCTGTTAACCCGTTGCGCCTTTTCCAGCTCGTCCTATATTGTGGCCCATTAACGACCTGTTATGCATGTGACAGAATGAAGCCTTTGATGTCCTACGGCCTGTTAACGGCCCATTACTGTGCTGGGCCGATACCAATTACGCCCGTTTACGGCCCATGTAGACCCATTTATCTGACGGCCCGAGGCCGACCGATTCTATGGACCTGTTGGAGGCCCATTTATCGACGGCCCGTAGGAGACCAATGGATCCTACGGCCCGTATATGGCCCATGGTAGTTGCGGCCACTAGCAAACCAGGGAAAAAGAAGACTAGGAAATAAATAAGGTCAAAACTAATGCTAGGCTATTAAGGCAATTGCACAGATTACATCCACTCGGCATCAAAGATTGCCACCAGTGCAAATATAGGGAACACCCTACACTATACAAAAATGGCTTGCTATTTTCTTCAGCCGGTGGCTGCACGTTAAGAATAAATTTTGTATCGCACCAAAACAAATTACAACTATATAACAAAAGGAAGGTTGGCATAAAACTTAACAGTCTAGCAGATAAATGCACCACTAGAAGTTCAGAAGCTCAGTTCATTTGACCTAACTGTTACGTTTTCATGTTGTATTGTCCGATGGAGCACCATAACCCTCGCCTTCATTTCCCCTAGGATCCTGAACAACATAGGAAATGTCTGATAGTCTGGTTTCAAAACCATGCATATCTTGACGACATCGAACAATGTCTCTCCTTTTTTCACAAAGGATCTCTGTTAGGGAATGGACTTGTGTCTGGAGCGCAGATACAACATTGCTTTGAGCTTGCATATCTTGATCATGAGGCAGTTTGGACGATATTGCCTTAACAACCAACCCAGTATTACTCAGGAACGTGCTTTTGGCACTGTTAGTGGACAGGTACTGACCCACTGCAGCAAGAGCTGACATTGCGGTTATAGTTGCAAGGTGGCGGTTCCACCATTTTTTCCATAGCTCGCTGAAAAGTTGAGGTTTTACATTAGTAGTACCAGAACAGAAGATATTAAGGAGGCAGGAAAACCAAACAAAATAGCTTTGGTCTATATACAGAACTTATTCTGGTGAACCCATGTAAAATATTAGTTCTATTTTATTGCAAAGTACATAATAAAACCAGGTTCCAAACATATGACCATGTACCATTGCTAATGTATTGTCTATTTCTTCACATTATATTGAGGGCTAAGGATAAGGAGACAAAGTTTATAATACGGTAAGCATAGTATGACATCATTCATATCACAAAACAACTGAGAACAGACAAACAGGCAATTGTAACGTTGTGTGGGCAAGTCCAGCACGGAACTAGATTACGAGTCAAGATCAAAGGAACATCACTCCTCTGTTTTAAACCTTGTAAGGTGCAATGATACGCTAACACAATTGTGTACAAAATTGAAAAGAGTAATAGACATTGGCTGCAAACAATACAGTTCAAGGCACAAGTCAGAGTAAGTAGTAGTTAAAAGGCATGAGGATTCAGGACTTACAACAGCGGCTTTGACTGCTGTAGTCATGCCCTTCTTCTTGTTGGTGTGACAGTCCTTGAAGATTTCCACAACATTTGGTTCAGGTACTTTTTGGTCCTTGCGGGCTTTCCTCTGCATTTCGAACAAGTCAATATAGATCTGATAATATGGTACAGCGAAAAGAGTGAAACAGCAGCTAATTACAAGAGCCTCGCAGTGTGCAATATAGCTACGAGATCCTGTCGTCTGTTGGAATTACACTTTCGTACGGTTGGCCTTGTTCTTTGAACAATTCACCTACAAGAAGATAGATTTGTGTGGCACATGCGTAAATAGGACTTCAACATGTGATCTGATCACATATATATAATGTACCTGATACTTCGGATCAGACCAGTGTTTAACAAGGCCCCTCCAGTCTTCATCCGATATATTTTCTACTGGAGATGTTTGGGAAAGTTCACTTTTAGCCTTGCCTTCAAAGTGAGTTTTCCTAAAGTTATATTGATACTATCACAGAGCAGACTTGAAAACATGGGTGCAAGCGTGTCTGGTTGCATCATCTTGGCTATCCAACTTGAACCTCATCTGTTGAAAATTATGGGAGTCTCATTATCAGCAACCTAGAAAGTATGGTGATTCAGGTGATGACATGGTCAACCGCTGCCTCTGATACTAACTTGGCTGACTCTGTAGCATCACATGGCCTTTTTAAACCTGCCTCAAAACGGATCTCCATTCTTCCTCCTCTAGATTTAGTTAACCTATTGAGCAATATCCCTGATGTTTGTTTCCTCTTGCGCCTAGGTGCTAGTCCAACAACGAACATAGGAAGTGTTAGTGTACATCAAACTGTGAGACTACATATAAAGAATCATGCAACTGTAACTTGACTCCAGCAACTACCTTCTTGCTGTTGAAGCTCATAAGATTCATCTGGTATTGCCAACTCGTCTTGTGTCAAGAGTGCTTGGGAAGTAGTGTCAGGTGGCAAGGGAGCTCGGGAACGTGCTGCTAGCTCAGTTGACGCACGAGTAAGTCATGCAGCTGGTAGTACTATGGTAGGTGTTGCAAGAACTAGGGTTGTCTCTGCTTGTTTGGTGGCAGCTATTTGTTTCTGTTTGGCTTTTTTTGCAGCTCGTGTAGCATGGGATGGCGTGTTTGTAGAATTTTCCGCTGGACTTTGACCTTCTATTGCACCATCAGTACCAGCAGAATCTGCAGGATTCATCCGCTTCTCATTCCCTGCCATTCTGTGTTTCTTCCTCTTTCTCTGTGCCATGTTAAGTCAAGCCGACAAGAAAAACGAATAACAATTTAGTTCTTCGGAACAAATTGATGCGTGATGCAGACGAACTGAACTTTGATGTTAGACAACCACATGATAGGAGGATGTAATATGTATGAAAAACAGGATGGAAGAGATAACCAGAACTATGATGTGTAAACTAAGAAGAAGTCATTTCACCAAATTAGAAGCAATGGAATGGAAGGTAGATACCACATGAAAGATGCTACAAATATCGCTCTGCCAAGTTAACAGTGTCTCATCATAAATGGCGTTTAAACAAATGTGAAGCAGTACAAGAAATAAATCATATGCAAGATGCAAACAACATCACACTACCATGTTAGAGGTCTCTCGTCATTAGTGCCATTGCATATTCACAACATTGCATATTCACAGCTTATGATGTGTAAAGTAAGGAGAAGGCATTTCAACAAATTAGAAGCAATGAAAGCTAGACACCATATGAAAGATGCAACGAATATCACTCTACCAAGTTAAAATTGTCTCGTCATAAGTGACATTTCAACAAATTAGTAGTACAAGCTAGAAAAGAATGTGAGATGTAACCTATATCACACTTTGAAGTCAAACGTGTCTTATGATAAGTGATTGTTGCAGGTTACACAATAGTAGTAATTTGATGTAAGAACATGGTGTGATAGACAGATATTGTATGTTCTAGAAACAGGAACACGTGTCTTATTCAAGTATAATGTGTAAAGTAAGCAGATGGAATTCAACAAAATTAGAAGCAATACAAGCTAGACATCACACATAACATGCAACCACATATAACAATGCCAAGTTAGAGGGAGCACCGGTGATGCTGCACTAGGGGAGACATGCTCATCATAAACACAGCTTTGTTGAGTGTCTATGCATGTGTTGTCTTGGAAATCATCTTGGGGGTGTGGAGGAGTAGAAACTGTAGAGGACCTCCGTTCGGAAGGAGCACCTTTATCCGATGCCTTGCTAACTTCCTTCCGCTTTATTGATTTTGAATTGTCAAGTAAAACCGACAAGAAAAAGCAATAAAATTCTCTCTTCAAAACTCATTCATGCATGATACTGACAATCACTACTTTGATGTAAGGCAAACACATGATACCAGGATGGAATATGTACGAAAAACAGGACGGCATGGCATGTTCACAACTGTTTGTGTAAACTAAGCAGAAACCATTCCAGCAAATAAGAGGCAATGCAAGCTAGACACCACATGAAAGATGCAACCAATATGACTCTGCCAAGTTAAAAGCGTCCCATCACAAATGGAATTTCAACAAATTTGAAGCAACGTATGCTATAAATCATATGAAAGATGCAACTAATATCGCACTGCATATACTAAAGGTGTCTCGTCATATTGATTGATGCGGGATACAAAAAAAACAATAGTTTTATGTAAGGACATGCTTAATAGACAGATGTACTATGTACTAAATACAGGAAGGCATGTCACATTAACAGGTATAATGTATAAGCTAAGAAGACTAGCACATGCAGTTTAACCAGTTTGGAAGAATTACAATCTAGACACCATATGCAACATGCAACCACATATCACGCTGCCAAGTTAGAGCAAGCACCTGCGATGCTAGTGTAGGAGAAATGTTGTAATCAACTACAGAGCTACGTTCACTATCTTCATGTAGCATTTCTGTTTCTTGAGAATCATGTCGAGAGGCCGACACTGCATTGTTTAAATGAGGAGTAGTCCCCTTGCCTGCCTGCCTAGTCATAAGTGATTGATGAGGGATACAGAAGAACATTAGTTTGATGTAAGAACATGGTTAATACACAGATATACTAGTATGTACCAAAAACAGAAAGGCATGTCATATTCAAAGGTATAATGTGTAAGCTAAGCAGATGCAATTTAACCAAATTGGAAGCAATACAAGCTAGACATCTGGCTGGAGTGGTGAGCATGATCATCTAGGACCTGAGAGCCTGGTGGGAAGTGGGCTGCTTCGCCACCATCGCAGCTTTTTAGTTGGCTTCCAGGTGGTGCCTATCTTTGCTGGGCTCGTCACTGGCTCGGCCAGTGCCCTGACTAGCTATTTGTCTCACGGGATGGTGGTACATGTAAAAAAATATATTTCCTTATCAGACCGACTTTGGCCTTTCGAATACAAGCTAGACACCATATGGAACATGCAACCACATATGACACCGTGAAGTTAAAGCAAGCACCTGGGATGGTGGTTCATTGCGAGCGAGGTCATCAACTCCAGAGCTACGTTTACCGTCTCCATCTGCTAACACTGCACCCTTTATAGTGTTGTAACGTGTCGTGCATGCCCGCGAAGAAAGCTGGCGCGACTTCTCTCTTTTCTTTGCTGCTTCTATTTCGGCAGACTCTGAAATACCCTTGCATAAAAACACAATAGTGAGAGTATGGGTGAAGTGTGTGCAGAACTAGTGCACCGTAAAAGTAGCAGATAGCAGGTGGCTGAAAAATAAATGACAGGAGACATATGATAGCTCTACAACATTGCATTGCAAACAAAATTAGATTCTACTCCGTATGATTTTGTAATATATGAGCACAGGAAATGCAGGTACTCCTCCAGCACACCACCACATGTGGTCATATCTAAGATAACAGTCGACTGAAAATAAATAGGTCAGTCGATTTTTTTAATGAATCGTGCAATCTATAAGGAACGGGCAGATGGCCTTCGTCTACCTCCCGCCAGTCACTGTTGTCGATCTTTCTCGAACTGCCAGCAACCACCGGCCTAGACCCCTGCCTCCGCCGCCCCGCCCTCCCCTCGACCTCACACCACCGCCTTGCTTGGCAGTGCCCCAGGCCATCCCTTTAATCCCGGCCGACCTCCAGTCTCCAGATCGGGCGCCAGTAGATCTAGGCCGCACACGCCCCTAAGATAAACACCAAGGCGCTGCTTCCCCGGTGTAATAGGCATACTAGCGCCTGGTACGCTGGGGAATGCTTCCGTTAATTGGGAATCAATTGGCCAGAAATTGAAATTCAGGGGGGTGATGGACCTCTAGCTAAGGTGAAATAGTATATGAGGAGAAACCTTGTGCATCGCGAGTTACTAGGAACATCTAGTATGAAGAAGAAGCGGTCAACTAGTGTCTTCTATGGGATGAATACCATGCAAGAAGACACATAAGATTTGCACAAATAAGGGAAGAGGAGTACCCGTATCGGTTGCCAGTGTGGTGTCGATATGTCGCAGCGATCTTCTTGTTTTTACCGGGGGAACCGATGTTTTGGAGAACCGTTGTTCCTTGGAAAAACCCATGGCCAAATTGTTGACTGTGTTGCCGTGGCCGTATATCGGCGGAGGGGAAGCAGATTCGAGGTGGCAAAGGACGGCGTAGCAGGAACAACTCCGGTGCGGTGGACGGTGGCGAAGTTGGAGCGGCAACGATGAGGTGCAGGACGACGTGGTTGAACTGGCTCGGGTACGGACTGCTCGGCCTCGGCTTCAACTACTATCCGTGGAGGGCATTGCAGTTGAGGTTGTGGTGGACACCGACGTCGGGGTATCGGCTCTAGCGTGATGGAGGAGGGCGGCGGTTGATGGGTGGGATGGGGTGGCGGACAGAGGACGTCGGGGTTTCGCGGCTGGTGGAGAGGTAGTTTTGGCGCCCACGGAGTACGAATGGGGAATCGGACGGGTGGAGGGGTGTCGGTGTCAAAACCAGCGGATCTCGGGTAGGGGGTCCCGAACTGTGCATCTAAGGCTAATGGTAACAGGAGACTCGGGACATGATGTTTTACCCAGGTTCGGGCCCTCTCGATGGAGGTAATGTTGGAAATATGCCCTAGAGGCAATAATAAAAGTATTATTATATTTCATTGTTCATGATAATTGTCTTTTATTCATGCTATAACTGTATTATCCGGAAATCGTAATACACGTGTGAATACTTAGACCACACTATGTCCCTGGTAAGCCTCTAGTTGACCAGCTTGTTGTGATCAACAGATAGTCATGGTTTCCTGACTATGGACATTGGATTTCGTTGATAACGGGATCACATCATTAGGAGAATGATGTGATGGACAAGACCCAATCCTAAGCATAGCATAAAAGATCGTGTAGTTCGTTTTGCTAGAGCTTTGCAAGTGTCAAGTATCTCTTCCTTCGACCATGAGATCGTGTAACTCCCGGATACCGTAAGAGTGCCTTGGGTGTATCAAACGTCACAACGTAACTGGGTGACTATAAAGGTGCATTACAGGTATCTCCGAAAGTAGCTGTTGGGTTGACACGGATCGAGACTGGGATTTGTCACTCCGTATGACGGAGAGGTATCTCTGGGCCCACTCGGTAATGCATCATCATATTGAGCTCAATGTGACCAAGGTGTTGGACACGGGATCATGCATTACGGTACGAGTAAAGTGACTTGCCGGTAACGAGACTGAACAAGGTATTGGGATACCGACGATCGAGTCTCGGGCAAGTAACGTACCGATTGACAAAGGGAATTGCATACAGGGTTTGATCGAATCCTCGACATAGTGGTTCATCCGATGACAATATCGAGGAGCATGTGGGAGCCATCATGGGTATCCAGATCCCGCTGATGGTTATTGACTGAGAGCGTCTCGGTCATGTCTGCATGTCTCCCGAACCCGTAGGGTCTACACACTTAAGGTTCGGTGACGCTAGGGTTATGAAGATATGGATATGCAGAAACCCGAATGTTGTTCGGAGTCCCGGATGAGATCCCGGACGTCACGAGGAGTTCCGGAATGGCCCGGAGGTAAAGAATTATATATAGGAAGTGCTATTTCGGGCATCGGGACAAGTTTCGGGGTTATCGGTATTGTAGCGGGACCACCGGAAGGGTCCCGGGGGTCCACCGGGTGGGGCCACCTGTCCCGGGGGGCCACATGGGCTGTAGGGGGTGCGCCTTGGCCATCATGGGCCAAGGGCACCAGCCCCTATAGGCCCATGCGCCTAGGGTTTCCCCCTAGGAGGAGTCCTAGTGGTGGAAGGCACCCCTAGGTGCCTTGGGGGGGAGGGAAACCTCCCCTAGGCCGCCGCCCCCCCTAGTAGATATCATCTACTAGGGCCGGCGCCCCCCCTTGGCACCCCTATATATAGTGGGGGAGAGGAGGGACTTCATACACCAGCCCCTGGCGCCTCCACCTCCCCCCGTTACGTCTCTCCCTCGTAGTCTCGGCGAAGCCCTGCTGCTGTGACGCCCTGCATCCACCACCACGCCGTCGTGCTGCTGGATCTTCATCAACCTCTCCTTCCCCCTTGCTGGATCAAGAAGGAGGAGACGTCTCCCGTCCCGTACGTGTGTTGAACGCGGAGGTGCCGTCCGTTCGGCGCTGGTCATCGGTGATTTGGATCACGTCGAGTACGACTACATCATCACCTTGCAAGCTTCCGCACGCGATCTACAAGTGGTATGTAGATGCAAACTCTCTCCCTAGACTCGTTGCTTAGATGAACTCATAGATGGATCTTGGTGAAACCGTAGGAAAAATTTTAATTTTCTGCAACGTTCCCCAACAGTGGCATCATGAGCTAGGTCTATGCGTAGTTCTCTTTGCACGAGTAGAACACAATTTTGTTGTGGGCGTGGATTTTGTCATCTTACTTGCCTCTACTAGTCTTTTCTTGCTCAACGGTATTGTGGGATGAAGCGGCCCGGACCAACCTTACACGTACACTTACATGAGACCGGTTCCACCGACTGACATGCACTAGTTGCATAAGGTGGCTGGCGGGTGTCTGTCTCTCCCACCTTAGTTGGAGCGGAATCGATGAACAGGGCCCTTATGAAGGGTAAATAGAAGTTGACAAAATCACGTTGTGGTAATTCGTAGGTAAGAAAACGTTCTTGCTAGAACCCAATTGCAGCCACGTAAAAGATGCAACAACAATTAGAGGACGTCTAACTTGTTTTTGCAGCGATTGATCATGTGATGTGATATGGCCAGAAGTTGTGATGAATGATGAATTGTGATGTATGAGATCATGTTCTTTGTAATAGGATTCACGACTTGCATGTCGATGAGTATGACAACCGGCAGGAGCCATAGGAGTTGTCATTATTTTTTGTATGACTTGCGTGTCATTGAATAACGTCATGTAAACTACTTTACTTTATTGCTAAACGTTAGTCATAGAAGTAGAAGTAGTCATTGGCGTGACAACTTCATGAAGACACGATGATGGAGATCATGATGATGGATATCATGGTGTCAAGCCGGTGACAAGATGATCATGGAGCCCCGAAGATGAAGATCAATGGAGCTATATGATATTGGCCATATCATGTCACAACTATATAATTGCATGTGATGTTTATTATGTATTATGCATCTTGTTTACTTAGGACGACGGTAGTAAATAAGATGATCCCTTATAAAATTTCAAGAAGTGTTCTCCCCTAACTGTGCACCGTTGCTACAGTTCGTCGCTTCTAAGCACCACATGATGATCGGGTGTGATGGATTCTTACGTTCACATACAATGGGTGTAAGACAGTTTTACACAGCGAAAACACTTAGGGTTAACTTGACGAGCCTAGCATGTGCAGACATGGCCTCGGAACACGGAGACTGAAAGGTCGAACACGAGTCGTATGGAAGATACGATCAACATGAAAATGTTCACCGACGATGACTAGTCCGTCTCACGTGATGATCGGACACGGCCTAGTCGACTCGGATCGTGTAACACTTAGATGACTAAAGGGATGTCTAATCTAAGTGGGAGTTCATAATTTGATTAGAACTTTATTATCATGAACTTAGTCTAAAACCTTTGCAAATATGTCTTGTAGATCAATGGCCAACGCTAATGTCAACATGAACTTCAACGCGTTCCTAGAGAAAACCAAGCTGAAAGATGATGGCAGCAACTATACGGACTGGGTCCGGAACCTGAGGATCATCCTCATAGCTGCCAGGAAACAATATGTCCTAGAAGGACCACTAGGTGACGCTCCCGTCCCAGAGAACCAAGACATTATGAATGCTTGGCAAACTCGCGCTGATGATTACTCCCTCGTTCAGTGCGGCATGCTTTACAGCTTAGAACCGGGGCTCCAAAAGCGTTTTGAGCATCACGGAGCATATGAGATGTTCGAAGAGCTGAAACTAGTTTTTCAAGCTCATGCCCGGGTCGAGAGATATGATGTCTCCGACAAGTTCTACAGTTGTAAGATGGAGGAGAACAGTTCTGTCAGTGAGCACATCCTGAAGATGTCTGGGTTGCACAACCGTATGACCCAGCTGAACATTAACCTCCCAGATGAGGCGGTCATTGACAGAATCCTCCAGTCGCTCCCACCAAGTTACAAGAGCTTTGTGATGAACTACAACATGCAGGGAATGGAAAAGACCATTCCTGAAGTGTTCTCGATGCTGAAGTCAGCAGAGGCTGAAATCAAGAAAGAACATCAAGTGTTGATGGTCAATAAGACCACTAAGTTCAAGAAGGGCAAGGGTAAGAAGAACTTCAAGAAGGACGGCAAAGATGTTGCCGCGCCTGGTAAGCCAGTTACCGGGAAGAAGTCAAAGAATGGACCCAAGCCTGAGACTGAGTGCTTTTATTGCAAGGGGAAGGGTCACTGGAAGCGGAACTGCCCCAAATACTTAGCGGATAAGAAGGCCGGCAACACCAAAGGTATATTTGATATACATGTGATTGATGTGTACCTTACCAGTAATCGTAGTAACTCCTGGGTATTTGATACCGGTGTCGTTGCTCATATTTGTAACTCACAGCAGGAGCTGCGGAATAAACGGAGACTGGCAAAGGACAAGGTGACGATGCGCGTCGGGAATGGTTCCAGAGTCGATGTGATCGCCGTCGGCACGCTACCTCTACATTTACCTACGGGATTAGTTTTGAACCTTAATAATTGTTATTTAGTGCCAAGTTTGAGCATGAACATTGTATCAGGATCTTGTTTAATACGAGATGGCTACTCATTTAAGTCTGAGAATAATGGTTGTTCGATTTATATGAGAGATATGTTTTATGGTCATGCTCCGATGGTCAATGGTTTATTCTTAATGAATCTCGAGCGTAATATTACACATGTTCATAGTGTAGATGCCAAAAGATTTAAAGTTGATAACGATAGTCCCACATACTTGTGGCACTGCCGCCTTGGTCACATTGGTGTCAAGCGCATGAAGAAGCTCCATGCCGATGGACTTTTAGAGTCTCTTGATTATGAATCGTTTGACACGTGCGAACCATGGCTCTTGGGCAAAATGACCAAGACTCCGTTCTCCGGAACAATGGAGCGAGCAACCAACTTGTTGGAAATCATACATACCGATGTGTGCGGTCCAATGAGCGTTGGGGCTCGCGGAGGATATCGTTATGTTCTCACTCTCACAGATGACTTGAGTAGATATGGGTATGTCTACTTAAGGAAACACAAGTCTGAGACCTTTGAAAAGTTCAAGGAATTTCAGAATGAGGTGGAGAATCAACGTGACCGAAAGATAAAATTCTTACGATCAGATCGTGGAGGAGAATACTTAAGTCACGATTTTGGTACACACTTAAAGAAATGTGGAATCGTTTCACAGCTCACGCCGCCTGGAACACCTCAGCGAAACGGTGTGTCCGAACGTCGTAATCGCACTCTATTGGATATGGTGCGGTCTATGATGTCTCTTACCGATTTACCGCTATCATTTTGGGGATACGCTCTAGAGACAGCTACATTCACTTTAAATAGGGCACCGTCTAAATCCGTTGAGACGACACCATAGGAATTATGGTTTGGAAAGAAACCTAAGCTGTAGTTTCTAAAAGTTTGGGGATGCGAAGCTTATGTCAAGAAACTTCAACCTGAAAAGCTCGAACCCAAGTCGGAAAAATGCGTATTCATAGGATACCCTAAGGAAACTGTAGGGTATACCTTCTACTTAAGATCCGAAGGCAAGATCTTTGTTGCCAAGAACGGATGCTTTCTGGAAAAAGAGTTTCTCTCGAAAGAAGTAAGTGGGAGAAAAGTAGAACTCGATGAAGTACTACCTCTTGAGCGGGATAGTGACGCAGCACAGGAAACCGTTCCTGTGATGCCCACACCAACTGAAGAGGAAAACCATGATAATGATCAAGGTACTTCGGATCAAGTTACTGCTGAACTTCGTAGGTCCACAAGGACACGTTCCGCACCAGAGTGGTACGGCAACCCTGTCCTGGAAATCATGTTGTTAGACAACAATGAACCTTCGAACTATGAAGAAGCAATGGCGGGCCCGGATTCCAACAAATGGCTTGAAGCCATGAAATCCGAGATAGAATCCATGTATGAAAACAAAGTATGGACTTTGACAGACTTGCCCGATGATCGGCGAGCGATAGAAAACAAATGGATCTTTAAGAAGAAGACGGACGCTGATGGTAATGTTACCATCTATAAAGCTCGACTTGTCGCTAAGGGTTATCGACAGGTTCAAGGGATTGACTACGACGAGACATTCTCTCCCGTAGCGAAGCTAAAGTCCGTCTGAATCATGTTAGCAATTGCCGCATACTATGATTATGAGATATGGCAGATGGACGTCAAAACAGCATTCCTTAACGGGCATCTTAAGGAAGAACTGTATATGATGCAGCCGGAAGGTTTTGTCGATCCTCGGAATGCTAACAAAGTATGCAAGCTCCAGCGATCCATTTATGGACTGGTGCAAGCATCTCGGAGTTGGAACATTCGCTTTGATGAGATGATCAAAGCGTTTGGGTTTATGCAAACTTATGGAGAAGCCTGCGTTTACAAGAAAGTGAGTGGGAGCTCTGTAGCATTTCTCATATTATATGTAGATGACATACTCCTGATGGGAAATAATATAGAATTTCTAGACAGCATTAAGGCCTACTTGAATAAGTGTTTTTCAATGAAGGACCTTGGAGAAGCTGCTTATATATTAGGCATCAAGATCTATAGAGATAGATCGAGACGCCTCATAGATCTTTCACAAAGAACATACCTTGATAAGATTTTGAAGAGATTCAGAATGGATCAGTCCAAGAAGGGGTTCTTGCCTATGTTACAAGGTATGAGACTGAGCTCAGCTCAGTCACCGACCACGGCAAAAGATAAAGAAGAGATGAGTGTCATCCCCTATGCTTCAGCCATAGGATCTATTATGTATGCCATGCTGTGTACCAGACCCGATGTAAACCTTGCCGTAAGTTTGGTAGCAAGATACCAAAGTAATCCCGGCAAGGAACACTAGACAGCGGTCAAGAATATCCTGAAGTACCTGAAAAGGACAAAGGACATGTTTCTCGTTTATGGAGGAGGCGAAGAGCTCGTTGTAAAGGGTTACGTCGACGCTAGCTTCGACTCAGATCTGGATGACTCTAAGTCACAAACCGGATACGTGTATATGTTGAATGGTGGAGCAGTAAGCTGGTGCAGCTGCAAGCAGAGCGTCGTGGCGGGATCTACGTGTGAAGCGGAGTACATGGCAGCCTCGGGGGCAGCACATGAAGCGATTTGGGTGAAGGAGTTCATCACCGACCTAGGAGTCATACCCAATGCGTCGGGGCCGATCAAACTCTTCTGTGACAACACTGGAGCTATTGCCCTCGCAAAGGAGCCCAGGTTTCACAAGAAGACCAGGCACATCAAGCGTCGTTTCAACTCCATCCGTGAAAATGTTCAAGATGGAGACATAGAGATTTGCAAAGTGCACACGGATCTGAATGTCGCAGATCCGCTGACTAAACCTCTCTCGCGTGCAAAACATGATCAACACCAGAACTCTATGGGTGTTCGATTCATCACAATGTAAGTAGATTGGTGACTCTAGTGCAAGTGGGAGACTGTTGGAAATATGCCCTAGAGGCAATAATAAAAGTATTATTATATTTCATTGTTCATGATAATTGTCTTTTATTCATGCTATAACTGTATTATCCGGAAATCGTAATACACGTGTGAATACTTAGACCACACTATGTCCCTGGTAAGCCTCTAGTTGACCAGCTCGTTGTGATCAACAGATAGTCATGGTTTCCTGACTATGGACATTGGATGTCGTTGATAACGGGATCACATCATTAGGAGAATGATGTGATGGACAAGACCCAATCCTAAGCATAGCATAAAAGATCGTGTAGTTCGTTTTGCTAGAGCTTTGCAAGTGTCAAGTATCTCTTCCTTCGACCATGAGATCGTGTAACTCCCGGATACCGTAAGAGTGCCTTGGGTGTATCAAACGTCACAACGTAACTGGGTGACTATAAAGGTGCATTACAGGTATCTCCGAAAGTAGCTGTTGGGTCATGTCTGCATGTCTCCCGAACCCGCAGGGTCTACACACTTAAGGTTCGGTGACGCTAGGGTTATGAAGATATGGATATGCAGAAACCCGAATGTTGTTCGGAGTCCCGGATGAGATCCCGGACGTCACGAGGAGTTCCGGAATGGTCCGGAGGTAAAGAATTATATATAGGAAGAGCTATTTTGGGCATCGGGACAAGTTTCGGGGTTATCGGTATTGTACCGGGACCACCGGAAGGGTCCCGGGGGTCCACCGGGTGGGGCCACCTGTCCCGGGGGGCCACATGGGCTGTAGGGGGTGCGCCTTGGCCATCATGGGCCAAGGGCACCAGCCCCTATAGGCCCATGCGCCTAGGGTTTCCCCCTAGGAGGAGTCCTAGTGGTGGAAGGCACCCCTAGGTGCCTTGGGGGGGGAGGGAAACCTCCCCTAGGCCGCCGCCCCCCTAGTAGATCTCATCTACTAGGGCCGGCGCCCCCCCTTGGCACCCCTATATATAGTGGGGGAGAGGAGGGACTTCATACACCAGCCCCTGGCGCCTCCACCTCCCCCCGTTACGTCTCTCCCTCGTAGTCTCGGCGAAGCCCTGCTGCTGTGACGCCCTGCATCCACCACCACGCCATCGTGCTGCTGGATCTTCATCAACCTCTCCTTCCCCCTTGCTGGATCAAGAAGGAGGAGACGTCTCCCGTCCCGTACGTGTGTTGAACGCGGAGGTGCCGTCCGTTCGGCGCTGGTCATCGGTGATTTGGATCACGTCGAGTACGACTACATCATCACCTTGCAAGCTTCCGCACGCGATCTACAAGTGGTATGTAGATGCAAACTCTCTCCCTAGACTCGTTGCTTAGATGAACTCATAGATGGATCTTGGTGAAACCGTAGGAAAATTTTTAATTTTCTGCAACGTTCCCCAACAGGTAATACCCTACTTCCTGCTTGATGGATCTTGATGGTATGAGTATTACAAGAGTTGATCTACAACGAGATCAGAGAGGCTAAACCCTAGAAGCTAGCCTATGGTATGATTGTTGTTTTCCTACGGACTAAACCCTCCGGTTTATATAGACACCGGAGGGGGCTAGGGTTACACAGAGTCGGTTTACAGAGGAGGAGATCTACATCTGAATCGCCAAGCTTGCCTTCCACACCAAGGAGAGTCCCATCCGGACACGGGACGAAGTCTTCTGTCTTGTATCTTCATAGTCCAACAGTCCGGCCAAAGTATATAGTCCGGCTGTCCGGATACCCCCTTATCGAGGACTCTCTCAGTAGCCCCCGAACCAGGCTTCAATGACGATGAGTCCGGCGCGCAGATTGTCTTCGGCATTGCAAGGCGGGTTCTTCTCCAAATCCGGTGCACCCGTCGTAGCGAATAGTGTCCGGCCTCATAGTAAGGTTGTACTCCTCGGCTTCTGTGCTTCCATAATGGCCATCTCCACGTGTCGATCGAAGATGAGGGGCCGTGGCATTTTTGCATTTGCCACCCTAATCCCGTAGGTAAACCGTCTATTTGAGGAGACGGGGATCTTCAGATCCAAATCACACCATCTTCCCCCAAGCAAGCACTCCCTAGAGCACGCCCAAAAGAGGCCATCCCATCATGACCGGTCATCGCAGCCCCGCTCGCCGCTCCCCTCGCTCGAAGCCAGGGGATTGGGAAAAGTGTTCCATCCCTCACAACCGCGAAATAGAGCTACAGACCAAAGGGTTTCTTCCACCCGCATACATGGTTCCCATCCGATCCGGACTAGCCACCTATAATGGCGGGGAGCAAGCGGAGAGATTCCCTAACCCATCTCGGGGGGAGCGGGTATGCCTTGTCCCATATCTGCTAAGAGGTGTCGGGTTTCCAATCCACCCATTCCTCCACAGGCTCCTGGAGTTCTACGGTCTCCAGTTGCATAATCTTACCCAGCCTATTCCATAGCTCAAAATGAGCTTCGCAGCCCAGGAACAGCTCGCAGAGGGCAACGTAGCTCGCAATGGCGCCTCGCCCAGACCGGATACCTGTCCGGTACTCCCAAGAAGGCGTCCGAAGACTGGCCCTCAGAGTGGTTTTATGTTGGTGACGTTCCCCTTCCGGACCCAGTCCGGACGGGCCTTCCTGAGTTTACCAATACTCCACTGAAGAAACGCCAAAGCTGGCGCCCTCAGAGCCCCCAGGAGGAAGAAAGCAGGGAAGTCTTCTATATGATAAACCGGATACAAACCCTGGCCAAATCAGGATTGACAATAATTGAAGTTATGTCAATATGCATAATAAGGGGAGTGCGGCCACTTCAATATAGGGGAAAACCCATGTGGCACTTCAATGGAGAAGACGATGCCTCCCGCTGCGGTCGCAAAGGTCCGGACTCCGCCGCATATTTGGCGAGGATACTATCCGAATTGTACAAGGGAGAAGAAGAGGAGTTCCTCCGCATTAAACCGCGGGATGGATTTTCCATGTACAACCCCTGAAGCTGGGTAAGTTGTAATCTTTTACTCAACTCTATTCGTTCTTACCTTCTTTGCCACAATTATTTACCTTGGTGTTTCAAAACAGGAACTAAGGAAGGCCGTGAAAGAGTTCAACAGCCCTTCTCCGCAGCCAGAGGATCCCGACCGGGCTCTCGACCCCGGATTTGAAGAAGATCCGGACATATCCGTGGAATTTGCCAACGGGACTTTCTATCAGGCAAGCAGTGGCGGGTCTTTAGTGGCCATTATCGCGGATTGTCCCGGACTGCTTCCCGTGTCGCATGTTGTAAGTAATGTCGGGGTTCCAACCTTCCGAAAGTACTCCTTCGCTTTGCCATACCTTTTAATCACATGCCGTACTTTTATAGAAACGGCGGTCGGGACGCCGTGCAGAACCCACGGGGGTCTCTCAGCAAGAGGCGCCTAGACAAGGTAGGCTTAAAAGAAGGTGGTTAGGAGCGGCACGCAGGCGCAGAGGTATTCATTGAACTTGCCCCGTGGTCTATTTGGTCTATTTGTCGAGGCGTGACGGCTTTAATCATGTCCTGTTAGGAAGCGCCGGACTATGTCCGAGGACCCTACCGGCCATGCCTCCAGCAGCCGGATTCCTGGACCGGATTCACAGGCGGAGGCTGATGTGGGGACAGTCCCAAACTGTCCTCCTGTGGAGGATACGGATATGCTTTCCGCCACAAATTCAGAAGTGGAAAGCGCCATGAATCACCAGCGCCGACGAGCCGTACTCCGCGGTAGTATTTTTTTTCTGAAGAGGCGTTTATTGCCTTCAATTCCGGACACGCCAATATCCGCGCTGCTCAGGATCGACTTGCCAGAGCAACTGATCAGTATGTGAAGGATATACGGGTAAGAGAATTTAATAAGTATGTGCAGTAGTAGCCCCTGAGACTTGAAACAGTTGACACAACTGATTTAAGGATCATTAAATGCATAGGTTCTTATAGAGAAGAATACCCAGTTGTCTCAAGAGCTGGAGGAGTGTAAGGCCCAGATGAAGGCCAATGTAGCCGAACAAGCAGAATCCAAAAAGGCTTCCTCTGGTAATAATTTCCTTCTACCAGTTTGCGTGTTCGGCATGGTTTATAAATCTGACAAAATATTCGGCAGATAATCCCGGAGGAAATCTGGAGACTGTGGGAGATAATGAGCTGCATCTGCGAAGTCTGCTGAAGACGGGCGAACGCATGCTGACGCAGTCTATTCAGGAGAGGAATAAGCTGCAAGATGCTAATCTCCAACTGAGCGTCGAATTGAAAGATGTTCGGGCTCAGCTCACGGACTCCGTGAAGGAGAACCGAAGGCTTCGACACGGCATTTATAGTAAGTGCTTGAACGAACTGTGGTATAGTTCGGCGAGGAGGCATATTGACAGAGTTATGTCTGCAGGTATGTTGACGGGACGCCCTGAAGAGGAGATGCCCGGTTCCGCAGGCGATATGCTGCAAGAGCTTTCACAACTGCACGAACGAGCTCGGCAGGTGATGCAGGGTATTGCCCAGGCTTTGTGGCCGTCCGCTTCCCTACCAGGTGGCATGAGTGAACTTGTAGAGATGCTCAAAGGAGCACGGCGGCGCTTCCGACTATGGAAGATATCAGCTTGCCGGCAAGGTGCGAGAGAAGCTTGGGCCATGGTGAAGACGCGATACGCCAAGGCTGACCCTAACCATATGGCTGAAGTTGGACCGGCTGGGCCAGATGGACAAGAGATACCCGTTAGTTTGGTGTATGACCAAGTAGCGTTAGCTGCAAAGTATTCCCAGCAGGATTGTAAGTTAGACAGCCTGTTGGATGGTATGGAGTTAGAGTATGGCCAGTCGATATGATTATGTAATTTGAACGGGCTCATGTACCCCCTAGCCGGATTGAAAATCATTTGTCATGGCGGACCTTTTCGCTTCAGCCCCTGGATCCGATAGTCTGGGGTGTGTCCGAATACCCACATAGTTATGAAAAACCGGGGTATCCGTGGAAACCAGACGTAGGGGTCATAAGTGCTTGAACAGAAAAGTATCCAACTAGTTACGTTATATTACATGAATAGTAAGAAACATCTTCCAGAGAGAATAGTTCCGTTAGGGGTTCCTTTCTCTAGGTACGCATGCATCGATGTGCATGTCCGAACTGCGAACAGAGGTGCAGGAAACAAAACATCTGAGTTTTTTCGTTGTTATGAACGAGGACATCTTTTATTCACCGACCGAATATTCACTTAAGAACGCTAGCTTTCGGCTTCACCCAGTTTGAGGTACACATCCGGCTCAATCGGCAGTAACAATCGCAGAGGTGCTCCCCTTATGCCCTAGCCGAATTAACGGGAATGTAGGGCATAAATACAAGAGCCAGGCAACCTAGCATGGCCAAAATTTAAGTCATATCGATGCATATAATGGTGAAGAAAAGGTACATATGGAAAAAATGCATATGTGGCTGGCAAGAAGCCATTAAAAGTGGTTATATTTAGCTTCCGAATAGGAAGCCCCCAGGTATAGTGTGCACGCATAATGCGGCTGGAATGCTCAGGGCATCCGTACAGTTCTAAGGCTGTAAAAAGAAAAGAAAAAGAAAAGAAAAGTGGAGAGAAAGGAGGAAAGGGAACATAATTGAAGAAGGAAAGTGAAGGAGACGAACACTGGGTTCGGCGCTAGGCGTAGAATCTCCGGAGTTTCATGGGTTCGGCTCGAGTCTGTTATCAGATGCGCTGCACAGACGGTACGCCCCTACGGTGAGAACTTTATCAATGATGAAGGGACCCTCCCACTTGGGTTTGAGTTTGTCCTTCTTCTTCTCAGGTAGGCGTAGAACAAGTTCGCCAGTGTTATAAGTTTTGGCCCGTACTTCTCTGCTTTGATACCTTCGAGCCTGTTGCTGATAGAATGCGGAACGGGCTTTAGCGACATCACGCTCCTCCTCCAAAGCATCTAAGTTGTCCTGCCGGTCTAGCTCAGCTTCCTTCTCTTCATACATTAGCACGCGCACTACAACAAGAACCCCCTTTAGCAACACATGCTTATGATGTGTTGTAGCCCAGCTGATATAGCTACGCATGTATGCGTTGGAAGGTTATGTGTTGCTGATCATATGAACAACAACGGATGCGGCCATGTGTTGCCGTGGTATTACACATGTACGTCCATGATTATACAGTATATATGAAGCCCGAACCTTTTTCTAGTAAGACATGTGTAGTAAAGATATAAGAAATTATTTATATCTAATAAGTATAGTTACTTTTTATTCTGACATCATCCATACGTGCACACAATAAATAGAAATAAAAAATGGGCAACCGCATGGTCGAACCTGCAACCTCAGGTTTTGTAGAGAAAGAGGTAAGCCAACCGAGGCAAGCAGAGAACGTGGTTGATGTTAGACTAGCACGCTATCTATACATTCCTCGTTGTGAACAATGGACCAACTCCGCTCAGCTGGGCCTTACAGAGCGACGGCCCACGGATGTGCGCACCGGGGAAGTAGCGGTGAATCGGGCCGCCGTTGAATAATTTTCAATGTCAAGCAGTTGTTTTTTGCGGGTTTTTGATATTTGTACTCCATTCTAAAAAAAGAAAGTCGTTACTTGTACTTACAAAAAAATTGCTACTTGTATGAATTCCCAAAATATAATGCTAGTTGTACAAAGTAGTTTTTTTTAAAAAAAAAACTGGATGTACGAAGTAGTTGTTACTTGTTACTTTTACGTTGCACTATAAAACAGATTGCCACCTTTATGTTCATTATAAAAATCAAGCCATCAAAACTTTAATATATATTTTATATTACTAATTTTATTTAAATAGGTCAAATATAATAATTGAATTTTTCTCAGGCAACTAAATATATTCTTGTCATTTTAAAGAGTTTTCATGTTTTTTGAAAAAGTTCATGGAATTTTAAATAGTGCTCACCCATATACAAAAGCAAATAAGGTGTGTATTTAAAAAAATCAATGTCTATTTAAAAAAAGCAATTACAACATAAATGTTCATCGTGTATTCAAAAAAATGTTCATTGTGTTTTTCAAAGACATTCACTTTGCGTTTTCAACAAATTCAAAGTGAATTTAACTATTCGTCGTGTACTTCGAACTTTGTCTATATAAAAAAAGTTATGGAATTTTCAAAAGTTTTCACATTTTAAAGAATTTTTTTTATTTAGATGTTTATCGTCGACGATGGATCCACTGATCAGGATCTAAAGGAGGCACTCAACCTCCTTCGGGAACCTATAACAACGTTTCAGGAAGCCCATGACTAGATGTAAGCGGACGACGTCCACTTGTCCGCAAGCGTCCGCGAACAGAAAAATTGAACAAACACGGTTATTGAAGTAATGAACATTAGTGTAATTTTTGCTTCACGGACAAGCGGACGCCATCATAACCTAGTTTATTGATTGGTATTAATGGGACGAGAAATAGGTTGGGCTGCAACAAGATTACAATGTCTAGATTCTTGGCTCCTTGGGGCACGTCATGGGTAGGATGCAAGCGTCTCATAATCCATGTCACATGGCCATGCTTCTCCCAATCGGATCATATGAGGGGCCAAGAGTATATCTCTTCGAATCGGAGGGGAAAATCCCGTCTTGCTCAGCCACATCTCGCGGCATTGGTCTGGACAAGACCAAAACTGACCTTTATAACTACTCAGTTACGGAGTAGCGTTTGGTCAACCCAAATATGATTGGTCACAATCGCGAGTACATGCACTAGCTTGGGTCTTAAGACACAGTATGTATGATGTACTAGAGAATCACATATGACCTATCACTGCGTCTCATGGTTGGGTTTGTCCAATCTAATATCCATCCGAGCTCGAGTTCGGTCTCCCGTATCCTACCTCGAATCCGGTCAGATCCATATGTAGTCCGATAAGCATCCATTGTCCCATGTTTAGTGAGATCAATCCATCCACCGTATTGCATGTCGGTTTAGTCCGATGTGTGTCCACACATCACTTTCCGACCAGGGACTATTTAGAACAATGTTTTACTTACTTATGATTTTAGTTAGTTATGATTTTTACTTGTTTTTTTTGCGAGAAAATTTCCGATCTATTCATTTTCAATCATGGCAGTACAACGAATACCAGAAATAATAAAAATTACATCCAGATCCATATACCACCTAGCGACGACTACCAGCACTGAAGCGAGCCGAAGGCGCGCCGCCGTCATCGCCCCTCCATTGCCGGAGTCGGGCACAACTTGTTGTAGTAGACAGTCGGGAAGTCGTCGTGCTAAGGCCCCGTAGGACCAGCGCATCAGAACAGCAACCGCCGCAGATGAAGAATAACGTAGATCAGAAAGATCCAATCCGAAGACACGCGAACGTAGAGGAACAATGACGAGATCCGAGCAAATCCACCAAAGATAGATCCGCCGGAGACACACCTCCACACGCCCACCAACGGTGCTATACGCGCCGCCGAAACGGGGACTAGGCGGGGAGACCTTTATTCCATCTTCAGGGAGCCGCCGCCGTCTCGTTTTCCTGAGCAGGACACAAACCCTAGCAAAACTGAAAGAAACGACTAAAAACGGAGCCCTCACGCCGGCCCTTGCCGGGATACACCGCGTCCCCATGGCCCTAGGGCCACTGGAGAGGAGGCGGACCTGCGGCAGCGACGGCGGGAGGCAGAAACCCTAACTTTTTTATGGAGGAAGGAGGAGGCGGCGTCTAGCCTTTTACTTGAATGCTTAAGTTTTTCCAGATTGGTTCTATTGGTTCCTAACCTATAAGCCACACCCTCCCCGAGTATGTACTCTTTCCCCCTCTCACCTCCACCTCAAAGCCACATCTTATCTGCTCCCTGCCGCTCTCCCTGCTTGCAATCCTATCGTCTCCCGTCAACCCCAAACTCTAAGGGCAGGGCGATTGTAGAAAAAAGAGCCACTAGGGTGGCTGGTGATGGTGACATCGATGATGACTCAATTGACCTTGTCGACTTTGGCCTCAACTGAACAAATGGCATGGGGACGATGACATCACCAGCTAAGAACCGTTTTATCTTCCTTAAGACATATTTATCTATCTTATTTACCTTTTTAAGTTAGTTGTATTTATTTGCTCTTCATTTGAGCAATTTTTTAAAATTTGCAAATACTTGTAATAATACAATAGTTTAAACAATTCTATTTTTTGCGGGGGAATAATTTAAACAATTCATAAAGAATTTAAAATAATTTTTAGTTTTAACTAGAAGCATCCAGAACTTTTTTCTGTCCCTCTCTTATTTACCTTCGAGTATTTTTCCTCACATTTTCCTTTCTCTTAACATGTCAATTCATTTTTCTGAGACTCATGTTTGTAAAAAGGTCAGCAGAATTCAGTCCCGCCATTTTTTCTCTTATTTCCCTCCATTTTTCTCACGTCAATGATTCCCTCCATTTAATTTCTAAATAATAACTGAAACTGCTCGGTTGTTCCACAAAATCTGCCCCTCATCTACTTGACCACCACGCACGGTTCCATCTTCCCCATCAATGCCTCCACTCATCACAAACCCCGCCGCCGCCGCAAAGTTCACATTCCTCCTTGACGCGCCATCTCTCTCTCCACCTAGCAGAGTCGTCTGTCGCCGCCCTCTCTCCACGTAGCTGCGCCGCGGGCGAGCCCTCTGCATGTCGTTGCCGCAGAGGAACTTCGCCCTGTACTGGTAGATCGTGCCTCCAGTGGCAGCGTGATCGAGCACCCCACGGAGGCGATGCAGCTCGTCGTCCCCAATCCATTGACGTGCCCACCTACCTCGCATGGAAGATATCATATCTGAGTTCCCCGCGAGCCGCGTGATTGGCTCTGTCACCAACCTTCACTCCTCTAAGTTCAGATTCCTCATCGCCGAGCACCTCGATGTCAAAGCGCACAACGTGCAGGTAACTCAATGAATCTTCCTGAATGTAACCATGAATCCATGATTAATTACCTCGATCGAGCTTGTAGTCGGAGTGGTGGGTGGATAATTGTTCCAGCGCCTTCCTTGCAGATCTTCTCCCCAGTGGCCAATTTATTCTCTCTCCCCACAGAAGCGAAGGACCCCCCCTGCATTGTCGTCTCCTTTTCGCCCTCCTCTTCTCAGTAGGCCAGCATTTACACATCTGCAGTAAGCATCTGACAGCTGCACTCCTTTCCTCATGTCATGGAAATTACAGTACTAATCGTAGAATTGTCGTGTCCCATGATCGGATTGGAAGTGGAGGCAGATGCGAACCGAGGGGTCGAGGTCAAGTCTATTAGCTCGGATAGATGTAAGCAATTTTGACGCATTCTGAAAAATAGCATACTACATATCTAGCTTCAGGCTTTGAGGTATTTTGCACTTTGTATTAAACATAAACAACTCTGTTCTTGTTCTTGATATATGTATGCCCACATATGCTTCTGAAATATCATGCAGTATAATTTTTATTTTATTCAAGAACCAAACTTCATGCTTTGATATTCCTTTTGTAATTGTGTGTTGAACAAAAGTAGCTTAGTTCTTGATATATGCGTGCACAATTGCATACATATGCTTCTTAAAACAATGTAATCTGAATCTTTTACTTAAGGACCTACCTTCAGACTTTGAGAAATATTATGTATTTAATCTGTAAAATAGTTTTGTCCTGGAAATGCAATATTGATATAATAAGAAAGTGAAGACACAATACAAGCAATTGTGCAACTCCTACTCTAACGCATAATCCTTAGATGCACTTTGGACAGCAAAGCATCATCTGTTATTTCGAACACATGGTGTGCTCCCCTAATTTGTGTGCACCCTTTTCTTCTATTAACTAGTGTAGGATGCAATTTGTATGGTGGGCACATGCATGACAAGAAGGTAAACAGAACAACAATAGATGTCTTCCGTTCCACCACATACCAAGAACAGTGACTTCTGCAACTACCAAACAAGTGTATGTTATTCATGATTTTTTGCATATTAAGTTTATGGTATGCATGATTCTTGCAGATTTTACATTGCTTATGTTAGAAAATATTTCTCATCTACTTTCTTTTATATATGTAATAGGTTGGCACTATATTATTTTGAAGAGCTTGGGAAATCAAAACGAGAATGTTGCTCTTGCTACACTGACAAGAATATAAAACTGATGGTGTTAAACTTGGTAATGAGTTCCGAGCAGTACGAGTTTGATGCTATGTTAGCAAAATATGATCTGTTGATATGACAACTAAAAAGGATTAAAAGTTATTGGTCAGGCGACAAAATTAATTATCACATGACCTTCAACCTTTGTATGTTGCTCGTCTAAATTTTACTACTCTATTAACTTGATTTTATCTAACGGCTCGTTACTGATATCATTTCTCTACTGTTGTAGATTGCCAAGCTAAATTAATGATGCATGTCTCATATTGACTGAAGGTCAAGAACGGGGTTACGTACTTCTAGATAGCTTCACATTACGTTTTGGAATGTCATTTTCAGAGTTGATGTTTCAAACATTATGATTTAGAATGGCAGAGATGTCAATTGCAAGGCCAAGAATTGATGATAGTTTAAGTCTTGTAATCTTTGGATCGTGTTGTTTGTAATGCAACAAAGCCGATTTAATATAAGAGATCTTTTTATTTACTATATATTTTGGTTCATATGCACTATCGACATTGACCTAATAATTATGCATGAAAATATATAAAATAAAATTAATTCTAGAGGCCATGTATCAATGCCTCTCCTTGTTGTAATGACCTATTATGTCCATTTTGGAAATTCTTTTGTGCATGGTAGGCACCAACGCATTTGAAGTGTTGTTGGGCTCTAACTCTATACGTTGCTGACTTACAACGCTTATTCACATCGTTTACCAACGCATCTATATGCGTTATTGTAGACCCTTGCAACGCCACCAATGGCAACGCATACTAATCCGTTGGTGTAGCCGTTAGCAACACTTATATGGACATACGACAACGCATCAATGCGTTGCTAAAGGGGGGTTCCTGTTGTAGTGGCGAGGTGAGTCATGAATTATGTCGCAGGGCAGCACTGCTTCTGCACCGTACACCATAAAAAATGGTGTGTATCCGATGGTGTGATTCGGCATGGTCCGCAACCCCTAGAGTACGGAGTCAAGTTCCTCGACCCAATGTGTGTCTGATTCCTTCAAGGATCCCACTAGTTTGGGTTTGATGCCGCTCATGATAAGACCATTTGCACGTTCAACTTGATCATTTGTTTGGGGGGTGATAGACAGAGGCGTAGTCGAGCTTAATGCCCATTTTGCCGCACCAGGCTTTACCTCTTCGGCTGTAAAATTGGAGCCATTGTCAGTGATGATACTGTGGGGGACACCGTAGCGGTGTACAACCTCCGATATGAAGTCTATCACTGGTCCGGATTAGGCCGTTTTAACTGGTTTGGCTTCTATCCATTTGGTGAACTTGTCCACCATGACCAATAAGTATTTTTTCTTATGGCTTCCCCCCTTAAGGGGTCCCACCATATCCAGCCCCCAGACAACAAAGGGCCAAGTTATGGGGATCGTTTGGAGAGCGGTAGGGGCATATGGCTCTGATTGGCAAATAGTTGACAACCAACGCAATATTGGACAAGGTCCTGTGCGTCCGCCCGGGATGTCGGCCAGTAGAATCATGTCCGAAAGGCCTTGCTCATGAGAGCTTGGGCTGCCGCGTGGTGCCCGCTAATACGTCTCCAACGTATCTATAATTTTTGATTGCTCCATGCTACTTTATCTACTGTTTTGGACTATATTGGGCTTTATTTTCCACTTTTATATTATTTTTGGGACTAACCTATTAACCGGAGGCCCAGCCCAGAATTGCTGTTTTTTGCCTATTTCAGTATTTCGAAGAAACAGAATATCAAACGGAGTCCAAACGGAATGAAACCTTCGGGAACGTGATTTTCTCACCGAACGTGATCCAGGAGACTTGGACCCTACTCCAAGAAGTGCCAGAGGCGGTCACGAGGGTGGAGGGCGCGCCCCCCTGGGCGTTCCCCCCTGCCTCGTGGGCCCCCTGTTGCTCCACCGACGTACTCCTTCCTCCTATATATACCTACGTACCCCCGCCAGATCAAATATGGAGCCAAAAACCTAATTCCACCACCGCAACCTTTTGTATCCGCGAGATCCCATCGTGGGGCCTGTTCCGGAGCTCCGCCGGAGAGGGCATCTACCACGAAGGGCTTCTACATCAACACCATAGCCTCTCCGATGAAGTGTGAGTAGTTTACTTCAGACCTTCGGGTCCACAGCTAGTAGCTAGATGGCTTCTTCTCTCTTTTTGGATCTCAATACAATGTTCTCCCCCTCTCTTGTGGAGATCTATTCGATGTAATCTTCTTTTTGCAGTGTGTTTGTTGAGATCGATGAATTGTGGGTTTATGATCCAGCTTATATATGAATAATATTTGATTCTTCTCTAAATTCTTTTATGTATGATTGAGTTATCTACGCAAGTCTCTTCGAATTATCCGTTTGGTTTGGCCAACTAGATTGGTAGTTCTTGCAATGGGAGAAGTGTTTAGCTTTGGGTTCAATCTTGCGGTGTCCTTACCCAGTGACAGAAAGGGTTGCAAGGCACATATTGTATTGTTGCCATCGAGTATAACAAGATGGGGTTTTTATCATATTGCATGAATTTATCCCTCTACATCATGTCATCTTGCTTAAGGCGTTACCCTGTTTTTAACTTAATACTCTAGATGCATGCTGGATAGCGGTCGATGAGTGGAGTAATAGTAGTAGATGCAGAATCGTTTCGATCTACTTGTCTCGGACGTGATGCCTATATACATGATCATACCTAGATAATCTCATAATTATTCGCTTTTCTATCAATTGCTCAACAGTAATTTGTTCACCCACCGTAGAATACTTATGCTCTTGAGAGAAACCACTAGTGAAACCTATGGCCCCCGGGTCTATTCTCATTATATCAATCTCCATTACTTTATTACTTGCTTTGTTTTTACTTTGCCTTTTACTTTTTACTTTGCATCTCTATATCAAAAATACCAAAAATATTATTTATCATCTCTATCAGATCTCACCCTCGTAAGTGACCGTGAAGGGATTGACAACCCCTAATCGCATTGGTTGCGAGTAGCTATCGTTTTGTGTAGGTACGAGGGACTCGTGTGTGATCTCCTACTGGATTGATACCTTGGTTCTCAAAAACTGAGGGAAATACTTACACTACTTTACTACATCATCCTCTCCTCTTCGGGGAAATCCAACGCAGTGCTCAAGAGGTAGCAAGAAGAATTTCTGGCGCCGTTGCCGGGGAGTTTGCGCAAAAGTCAACCATACAAAGTACCCATCACAATCCCTATCTCTCGCATTACATTATTTGCCTCTCGTTTTCCTCTCCCCCACTTCACCCTTGCCGTTTTATTCGCCCTCTCTTTCCCAATCTCCTCCTCTCTTCCTCTTTCGCCTTTTTCTCGTTTGCCTTCCCATTGCCATGGCCGAGTCAAAAAGAACTAAGGGATTTCTCCCGAGTTTTAGTGCCTTGGATAACCCCTCTATCCTTTCTAAGCTCATAAACAATGATGCTACGGAAAGACCCGTCAGGATCACCAATGAAAATTTAGATAATTTTGATGATGATGATTCTAGAATCTTTTGCTATTTACTTGATGAATCTTTAAAAGATGCTTGGGATAGGTTATTAAGGATTCGGGCTAGTAATGTGCCACAATACCAAATTGAGGTTTACTTAAAAAGTTTCTATGTTGGCTTGCCCGCTTCTTTCAAACAAGTTCTAGATTCTATTTTTGAAGAAGGTTTTCTTGAAGGGCATGCTATAGATACCTATGAAAAGATGAAAACCATATTTGGGAACCCCTTAAATGATAAAGTTGAATCAACTACCCTCTTGTGCTTTTATCAAAATGAAATTATCAAAGAGATGAAGTCTAGCTTAGATGCAAATTTCTGTAACGTGCTTAGTCTCACCTCATCCATTAATGGCAATGTTCTTAATCTGAATAGAAGGATGAATGACTTAGAAAGGAGATCCTCTCTTGGTACTTATACATCAAGTGCCAAAGATGGCACTCGTTAGATCTATCTTCGCTTTTATGCCTAGCTAAGGGCGTTAAACGATAGCGCTTGTTGGGAGGCAACCCAATTTTATTTTGTGTTTTTTGTTTTTGCTTCTGTTTAGAAATAAATAATACATATACTTTCTGTTTGTATGTGGTTTTATGTTTTAATTAGTGTTTGTGCCAAGTAGAACCTATAGGATAAGCTATGATGATAGTTGATTTGATTCTGCTGAAAAACAGAAACTTTGCGCTCACAAGAAAAAAATTCAATAAATCACAGAAACGTGATTTTGCATTGATTCTTTTTTCTGCTGATCAATAAGCAAATTTTCGAGTACTTCCTAGTTTGGTAGAATTTTTAGAGTTCCAGAAGTTTGCGTTAGTTACAGATTGCTACAGACTATTCTGTTTTTGACAGATTCTGTTTTTCGTGTGTTGTTTTCTTATTTCAATGCATCTATGGCTAATAAATTAGTTTATAAACCATAAGGAAGTTGGAATACAGTAGGTTTAACACCAATATAAATAAATAATGAGTTCATTACAGTACCTTAAAGTAGTCTTTTGTTTTCTTTCACTAACGGAGCTCACGAGATTTCTATTGAGTTTTGTGTTGTGAAGTTTTCAAGTTTTGGGTGAATTCTTTTGATGGATTATGGAACAAAGAGTGGCAAGAGCCTAAGCTTGGGGATGCCCATGGCACCCCCAAGATAATCCAAGGACACCAAAAAGTCAAAGCTTGGGGATGCCCCGGAAGGCATCCCCTCTTTCGTCTACTTCCATCGGTAATTTACTTGGAGCTATATTTTTATTCACCACATGATATGTGTTTTGCTTGGAGCGTCTTGTATTATTTGCGTCTTTGCTTGTTAGTTTACCACAATAATCCTTGCTGTACACACCTTTTGAGAGAGCCATACATGATTTAGAATTTGCTAGAAGACTCTATGTGCTTCACTTATATCTTTTGAGCTTGATAGTTTTGCTCATAGTGCTTCACTTAAACCTTTTTGAGCATAATAATTTTTGCTCTAGTGCTTCACTTAGATCTTTTAGAGCACGGTGGTGGATTTGTTTTAAAGAAACTATTGATCTCTCATGCTTCACTTAGATTATTTTGAGAGTTGTTAATAGCATGGTAATTTGCTTAATGTTAATATACTTGGTATTCAAGATTTGTGAAACTTTCTTTTGAGTGCGTTGAATACTAAGATGAGTTTGATGCTTGATAATTGTTTTGAGATATGGAGGTGATAATATCAAAGCAATGCTAGTTGGGGTGATTATGAATTTAAAGAATTCTTGTGTTGAAGTTTGTGATTCCCGTAGCATGCAGGTATGGTGAACCGCTTTGTGATGAAGTCGGAGCACAATTTTATTTATTGATTGTCTTCCTTATGAGTGGCAGTCGGGGATGAGCGATGGTCTTTTCCTACCAATCTATACCCCTAGGAGTATGCATTTAGTGCTTTGGTTTTTGATGACTTCTAAATTTTTGCAATAAGTGCATGAGTTCTTTTGATTAATGTTGAGTCCATGGATTATACGCACTCTCACCCTTCCACCATCGCTAGCCTCTCTAATACCGTGCACTTTTCGCCGGTTCCATACACCTACCATATACCTTCCTCAAAACAACCACCATACCTACCTATCATGGCATTTCCATAGCCATTCTGAGATATATTGCCATGCAACTTTCCACCGTTCCGTTTATTATGACACGCTCCATCATTGTCATATTGCTTTTTGCATGAACATGTAGTTGACATTGCATTTGTGGCAAAGCCACCGTTCTTAATTCTTTCATACATGTCACTCTTGATTCATAGCATATCCCGGTACACCATCGGAGGCATTCATATAGAGTCATATTTTGTTCTAAGTATCGAGTTGTAATTGTTGAGTTGTAAGAAAAAATAAAAGTGTGATGATCATCATTATTAGAGCATTGTCCCAGTGAGGAAAGGATGATGGAGACTATGATTCCCCCATAAGTCGGGATGAGACTCCGGACGAAATAAAAAAAAGAGTGGCCATAAAAAAAAGAGAAAAGGCCCAAATAAAAAGGGGGGGGGGGATAATATGAGAGAAAAAGAGAGAAGGGACAATGCTACTATGCTTTTCCACACTTGTTCTTCAAAGTAGCACCATGATCTTCATGATAGAGAGTCTCAAATGTTGTCACTTTCATATACTAGTGGGAATTTTTCATTATAGAACTTGGATTTTATATTCCAATGATGGGCTTCCTCAAAAGTGCCCTAGGTCTTCGTGAGCAAGCAAGTTGGATGCACACCCACTTAGTTTCTTTTGTTGACCTTTCATATACTTATAGCTCTAGTGCATCCATTGCATGGCAATCCCTACTCACTCACATTGATATCTATTGATGGGCATCTCCATAGCCCATTGATACGCCTAGTTGATGTGAGACTATCTTCTCCTTTTTGTCTTCTCCACAACCACCATTTATTCCACCTATAGTGCTATGTCCATGGCTCACGCTCATGTATTGCGTGAAAGTTGAAAAAGCTTGAGATTACTAAAGTATGAAACAATTGCTTGGCTCATCATCGAGGTTGTGCATGATTAAATACTTTGTGTGATGAAGATAGAGCATAGCCAGACTATATGATTTTGTAGTGATAACTTCTTTTAACCATGCTATTTTGAGAAGACATTGCTTTAATTTGTATGCTTGAAATATTATTACCTTTATGTTAATATGAACTTTTGTCTTGAATCTCTTGGATCTGAATATTCATGACACAATTAAGAAGATTCACATTGAAATTATGCCAAAGTATCACTCCGCATCAAAAATTCTTTTTTATCATTTACCTACTCGAGGACGAGCAGGAATTAAGCTTGGGGATGCTTGATACGTCTCCAACGTATCTATAATTTTTGATTGCTCCATGCTACTTTATCTACTGTTTTGGACTATATTGGGCTTTATTTTCCACTTTTATATTATTTTTGGGACTAACCTATTAACCGGAGGCCCAGCCCAGAATTGTTGTTTTTTGCCTATTTTAGTATTTCGAAGAAACAGAATATCAAACGGAGTCCAAACGGAATGAAACCTTCAGGAACGTGATTTTCTCACCGAACGTGATCCAGGAGACTTGGACCCTACTCCAAGAAGTGCCAGAGGCGGTCACGAGGGTGGAGGGCGCGCCCCCCTGGGCGCGCCCCCTGCCTCGTGGGCCCCCTGTTGCTCCACCGACGTACTCCTTCCTCCTATATATACCTACGTACCCCCGTCAGATCAAATACGGAGCCAAAAACCTAATTCCACCGCCGCAACCTTTTGTATCCGCGAGATCCCATCTTGGGGCCTGTTCCGGAGCTCCGCCAGAGAGGGCATCTACCACGGAGGGCTTCTACATCAACACCATAGCCTCTCCGATGAAGTGTGAGAAGTTTACTTCAGACCTTCGGGTCCATAGATAGTAGCTAGATGGATTCTTCTCTCTCTTTGGATCTCAATACAATGTTCTCCCCCTCTCTTGTGGAGATCTATTCGATGTAATCTTCTTTTTGTGGTGTGTTTGTTGAGTCTGATGAATTGTGGGTTTATGATCCATCTTATCTATAAATAATATTTGATTCTTCTCTAAATTCTTTTATGTATGATTGAGTTATCTACGCAAGTCTCTTCGAATTATCCGTTTGGTTTGGCCAACTAGATTGGTAGTTCTTGCAATGGGAGAAGTGTTTAGCTTTGGGTTCAATCTTGCGGTGTCCTTACCCAGTGACAGAAAGGGTTGCAAGGCACGTATTGTATTGTTGCCATCGACGATAACAAGATGGGTTTTTTGTCATATTGCATGAATTTATCCCTCTACATCATGTCATCTTGGTTAAGGCGTTACTCTGTTTTTAACTTAATACTCTAGATGCGTGCTGGATAGCGGTCGATGAGTGGAGTAATAGTAGTAGATGCAGAATCGTTTCGATCTACTTGTCTTGGACGTGATGCCTATATACATGATCATACCTAGATAATCTCATAATTATTCGCTTTTCTATCAATTTCTCAACAGTAATTTGTTCACCCACCGTAGAATACTTATGCTCTTGAGAGAAACCACTAGTAAAACCTATGGCCCCCGGGTCTATTCTCATTATATCAATCTCCATTACTTTACTACTTGCTTTGTTTTTACTTTGCCTTTTACTTTTTACTTTGCATCTCTATATCAAAAATACCAAAAATATTATTTATCATCTCTACCAGATCTCACCCTCGTAAGTGACCGTGAAGGGATTGACAACCCCTAATCGCGTTGGTTGCGAGTAGCGATCGTTTTGTGTAGGTACGAGGGACTCGTGTGTGATCTCCTACTGGATTGATACCTTGGTTCTCAAAAACTGAGGGAAATACTTACGCTACTTTACTACATCATCTTCTCCTCTTCGGGGAAATCCAACGCAGTGCTCAAGAGGTAGCACCCGCCTAGTCCGGAATGGATTTCGGCTAAGAGCTACCGCCCTTCCTGTTCGGAGATGCATCGTTTGAGCACTTCGGTGGGGCTCTTCTTGTAGAGTTCTCCTTCATGGACTTTGTAGGCTTTAGAGCGTCGCACAATACAACATGCCTCATTTTGGTCCTCGGGGATCTCTTGCCTATTAAGGTAGGCCAAGAAGGGCTCGGTCCACGGGGCGATGACAGCCATTATTTCATGGGCAGAAGATGTTATTTCTGTGGCAGAGCCTCCGATTACGTCTGAAGGTTCAGAAACTGGGGTTCTATTCGAAGCCGGACTAATAGTGTCAGACTCCCCTTCCCATGCCACGGATGGCTTGAACAACCTTTCTAAGAAGATGTTAGGTGGGACGGGGTCGCGTCTAGCGCCGATGCGAGCGAGGATATCGGCCACTTGGTTATTTTCTTTGACCACATGGTGGAATTCGATGCCCTCGAACTGAGCTGACATTTTGAGGACAGCATTGCGATAAGCCGCCATTTTCAGGTCCTTGGTGTCAAAGTCTCCATTTACCTGAGATATTGCAAGGTTCGAGTCCCCGCGCACTTTGAGGCGTTGAATGCCCATGGAGACTGCCATCCAAAGACCATGCAATAGAGCCTCATATTCGGCTGCATTGTTGGAGTCTGTGTATAATATTTGGAGGACGTACTGCACCGTATCTCCGGTGGGGGATGTCAGGACGACACTCGCTCCCAATCCGGCCAGCATTTTGGAGCCGTCGAAATGCATGATCCAATTTGAGTACGCACCGTACTCTTTAGGGAGTTCGGCCTCTGTCCATTCGGCGATGAAGTCAGCCAGTACTTGCGACTTAATGGCCCGCCGTGGTTTGTATGTTATGTCGAACGAAAGGAGCTCAATAGCCCATTTAGCAATTTGGCCCGTTACGTCGCAGTTATTTATTATGTCATTGAGTGGTACTTCGGAGGCCATCGTGATCGAACACTCTTGAAAGTAGTGTCGTAGTTTTCGGAATGCCATGAAGACCGCATACGCTATCTTTTGATAGTGCGGGTATCGAGATTTACATGGAGTGAGGATTGCGGACACGTAATATACATGCTTTTGGAGCGGGAACTTGTGTCCGTCTGCCTCTCGTTCGACGATGAGCACTACGCTCACAACTTGGTTTGTTGCGGCTATGTATAATAGCATGGGTTCGCCAATGTTTGGCGCGGTCAGGACTGGGTTGGTGGCCAAGAGTGCCTTTATTTCTTCCAGTCCGGCCGTGGCCGCATCCGTCCACTGGAAGTGTTTAGTGCATCGAAGAAGGCGATACAGGGGTAGTGCCTTTTCTCCTAAGGGGGAGATAAAGTGTCTTAAGGCAGCCACACATCCAGTTAGTTTCTGGATCTGCTTGAGGTTTGTTGGGATAGCCAACTGTGACAGAGCTTGGATTTTTGCCGGATTGGCTTCATTTCCCCTATTGGAAACGATGAAGCCGAGCAATTTTCTGGAGGGTACTTCGAAAACACACTTCTCCGGGTTGAGCTTGATGTCGTATGTTCGGAGATTATCGAACATAAGCCTCAAGTCGTCTATTAATGTTTTGACGTGTCTTGTTTTGACGACCACGTCATCTACGTAGGCCTCTACTGTCTTGCCGGTTTGTTTTTCCAGGCATGTCTGAATCATGCGTTGATAGGTTGCGCCGGCGTTTTTGAGCCTGAAGGGCATGGTGTTGAAACAGAAGGGGCCGTACGGAGTGATGAAGGCTGTTGCAGCCTGGTCAGACTCTGCCATCTTTATTTGATGGTATCCGGAGTATGCGTCGAGGAAACACAATGAGTCGTGTCCTGCGGTGGCATCGATTATTTGATCAATGTGGGGGGGGGGCAAGCTTTATTGAGGTCTTTGAAATCGACACACAAGCGCCAGGATTTGTCCTTTTTTGGTACCATTACCAAGTTTTCTAGCCAATCCGGATGTTTGATTTCTCTGATGAATCCGGCCTCGAGTAGCTTGGCTATCTCTTCCCCCATGGCTTGCAGCTTAGGCTCTGAGAAGCGTCTAAGAGTCTGCTTGACTGGCTTGTATCCTTTTAGTATATTGAGTTTGTATTCGGCCAGCCTGTGTGGGATGCCCGGCATGTCTGAAGGACGCCAGGCGAAAATATCCCAATTGATGATTCCATTGGGCCCAGGCATTTTGAGCTTCATGTACCCGTAATGGGGTATAGCCTAAAAACTTGTGAATGTGTCCCGCCCCAAGAGGGCGTGGTATCCGCTGCTGAACGGGGCCACTTGGAATGTAATTTCTTCGGACCTGTAGTTCTCTGGCATGCCGAATACCACATCCAGTGTGATTTTTCCCGCGCATTGTGACTCTCGACTAGGGATGATTCCCCTGAAGGTCGTGCTGCTTCGTTCAATGCGGCTCTTGTCAATTTCCATCTTTTTAAGGGTTTCCTCATAGATGAGGTTTAGTCCGCTTCCGCCGTCCATGAGCACTTTAGTGAGCCTAAAGCCATCCACAATTGGGCAAAGGACCAAAGCGGCTGGTACTCGGATTGTTCGGAATTGAGGTTCGTCAGTCATTCCATGGGTTTATTGTTTCCACGTGGCAAACTTCTGCGAGGCTGCGCTGAGCTCGCTTGCGCCTATTTTTTGAGGCAAAAGTCTCAAAGAGTGTAAATACCGTATTGTTGTCTCCGGCGGGATGTTGCTCTATTGTATGTTTTATGAGGAGATCCTCGCCGCTCTTTGCTACCTGCCGGAGTATCCAGCATGCTCTAAGGCTATGCGTTGACATAGTATCTGGTGTGCTGTGAATCTTGCACGGCCTGTTTAGCCATTCTTCCAATACGGTTCCGCGCCTTGCGGCGGGCTTTACTTTTTGGTACTTGAATCGGGTGACTTTTTAGAGTTTACCCTTTTAGTTCGGACAGAGGATTTGGCTAGAGCCGGATTGTCCCAAAAACTTGTTTGGATTTTCCAGGCGCTTTCCATCGCGCAGTATTTTTGCACTATGACCGCTACGTCAGCGAAGTGTACTATTTCACGGTGACTTATAGCATTGAGAATCCCTTTGTCCGTGCAATTTTTGCAAAAGAGGGAGATTGCGTCTGCCTTGCGACAGTCCTTGACCCTGTCTATCACAAGGAGGAATCTGGCCCAGTAATGATGTACTGTTTCTTGGGGCTCTTGTCTGATATGGGACAGATTGGATAAATCTGGGTGGGTGCGCGGATTTGAATCCGAATCCCGACCCGATCTAGGACCTAGGGGCAAAGAAGTTTCCGAGCTTAACAGCTCGGGTTCAGGGGCGTTGCCCGATTTCTTCTGCCCACCCCCCGATCCTGAGTACGGGATCGGGGTCATGTCCTCGCGCGAGCGGGTGTCCGGCTCGAAGAGCTTGGCAATCCGGACATAGTTCGTCCTCAAAGTGGAGGTAGAATTAGGATGATGCTCTTCCACTACCGCTATCTCGTGGGTGCCCGGTGGAAAGTGAATTTCCCTTTGATCAGGTTTAAGCCCGATCCGGTCATAGTCCGTAGCGACGCCCAGTGCGGCGATGCGATCCAAGAGCTCATTGAAGGAGAAGAGCTCCATTGGGTCCATCTGTTCGGCAAATTACGAATCAACGTGGAGGCTATTTTTAATGACCTGAGAGGTCATTGTCAGCGCAACAGCCGATCAGGCGGTCATAACGAAGCCGCCCAGCCAAAGAGTTTGGCCTAAAGCCAGGGCTCCCCCGGAGGCGATGTTGTCTTTGACAACGAGATGAGCCATCAGGCCTTATCGCGATGACACGGTGGAACTCTCAACGAGAGCACCAATGTCGGTGTCAAAACCGGCGGATCTCGGGTAGGGGGTCCCGAACTGTGCGTCTAAGGCTAATGGTAACAGGAGACTGGGGACACGATGTTTTACCTAGGTCCGGGCCCTCTCGATGGTGGTAATACCCTACTTCCTTCTTGATTGATCTTGATGATATGAGTATTACAAGAGTTGATCTACCACGAGATCAGAGAGGCTAAACCCTAGAAGCTAGCCTATGCTATGATTGTTGTTGTCCTACGGACTAAACCCTCCGGTTTATATAGACACCGGAGGGGGCTAGGGTTACACAGAGTCGGTTTACAGACGAGGAGATCTACATCCGAATCGCCAAGCTTGCCTTCCACGCCAAGGAGAGTCCAATCCGGACATGGGACGAAGTCTTCTGTCTTGTATCTTCATAGTCCAACAGTCTGGCCAAAGTATATAGTCCGGCTGTCCGGATACCCCCTTATCCAGGACTCACTCAGGGGGGAACCATGTTTCGGTCTGGGACGCGCTTGTTTTTGGCTTTTTTGAACAGAACATGGGACGCGCTTGTTTGAAATTTGGGGAAAGTACAAACTTTGCTCCCCTCTTAAATTTTGGACCTATTGCGGGTCGGGGGTAGGATGGTAATCCCGGGTGTCCCAAATAGTGGGCGGGAGCAATTTCGGTTGTGCGCATGTGTGCTTAGGCGGCCATTGTGTATGAATGTTTTTCGGAGGCGGTTGCGTGGCGTCTAGATGAAGCTACAAACCTACCCCGTTTAGACCTTTGGACGTCGGGCCGGTAGGTTTCACGGGTCGGAGTTATTAGAAAATTAATTTCCTTGTACTACAAAACATTGGTTTCACGCGGTTTCGGGTGAGTAGAGGCTCTTTTGGCGCTTCGTTCGAAATTTTGAAACGCAAGCATTCACGTGTAGAGTACTCTTGAACTATGAGGATTGACCTAAATAGACAATGTTATATTTGACCTTGTATGTTTGAAAACCTCATTAAGTTATCCGCTTTTTTTTGAAATTTTGACACTTGAAAATCCTATAACTACAATTATTTTGGAATGGAGGAGCTAAATTTGAATCTATTTTGTACACGACTACATATGCTATTATGTACAAAATCAGAGCAAAGATTGGTGCCCCCATAATTTAGGTATGGTTTACAAATGCCATGATATCAAATTCAAATAATTGAATGGACTTCATGTTGAATTCGATTTTTTTAAACCACCTTAAGTTGAATTCAAATGTATGCTAGTTCATAGGTAGCTATTTATAATGTTCATTGTGTAACTTTCGTATGTATAATGTGCTTTACACACACAACATGAACTATACTCACGTTTATATTCGATTGCTAAAGCGATGCATTGTCTGGAGTTCAAAATACTAACTATGTGGATCAATTGTGTCGAATAATAACATAGACATGCTCAAATTCGATAAAATCTAGATGTCTGGTGGATCAATGACTGCTCCTTACGCGAATTGCAAATATCATGATCCCATCCTAATATTTGGATACAATTTATATCTTTAATCAATGTGTATAGCAGTCTTTTACGTGTAGTTTCACTCTCCATCGGTGGTCTCTCACACATGCTCACACACTCTCTCCCGAGGTGTCTTTCTCGCACACATGCTCTAGATATTACCATCCCTCCCTCTCGTAACCATTTACAACTGTTTTCACTAACCTTTATCACAAGCACTCTTCCTCTCGCAAACATACACACGCACAATCCCCATCGACCCTTTCTATATACATGGACCTGCCTATGTGTCTCATGCACGCACATTATCTTTAGGCATGTCTCTCACGCATTGTCTCGCACCTCTCTTCCTAATCGATGAGTATGATTCTAGCAGAGCATTAGAATGCCCCTTAAAGTTAGGTTGGATGAATAGTAATATCAGAGATAAAGGGGTAACCTTAGTCCGAGAACCTAGGGTTACAAATCCTAGCCAGCTTTGTCAGTGAACACAGAGTCCTTCACAATTCTGCTATCCTTGTCTTGTACGACTAGTCATCCATGGATCTTCCTAAATGCGTCATGGGCCGACCAATGTGGCGCAGGACAGAACCGAACGAGGGGCCTCACCTCGACCCACCAGACCTCACGCAGTGACACACCCTCTGCCCCCACGTCTCATTATCTTCTCACACCCACACATACCAACACAAACACCACAAACATAGAAAATTTCTCCTGGTGCCTCTATTCCCTCCCCCCTTGCATATACACACTTAAAGGAATGGAATCTCTCATCGTGACGTCATATTCGTCTCTCTCTCTCTCTAGACCACTCTCATTTCTCGTGCTATCTCTCCCACGCCCCCCCTCCCGTCGGCCCCTCCTAGGCCCCGCCAAATGCATCAACTACACATTCACACATGTTACATCATGTACCCCATTGATCTAAAAAGCCTTCTCTTCACGTTTATTTCGCATACAACATTCCTTTTGAATAAAGTGTGGCCAAAAAATTATTTTAGAGTTTCTACATATATACAACATTACAAAGTTATATGGAGGAGTATGAACGCTAATTTGCATTGCATGGTGCCCACAATGATATTTATTCCGCACTGTGAATTTGTATATTTTTATACTATATACAAAGTTAGTCATAATAAAGAGAAATGAAGAGCATCTCTCTCTCCATCGCATACCCCCCTGTACGCCCCTTTCACGTATGCACACAAAACTATCTCCAGGTCCTCTAAAAGTAAGCCCCCAGAAAATTCACGCATGTTTCATCTTTCTCTCATGATATATGCAATGACGATCATTGTATTTGAAGCAAAAGCACGATACGCACATTGGACTTCAGAATCCACTCATTACGGTCACCATTTACGTTTAGTGGTTATTATACAGTCACGGGCTCACCGTACAACTCTATATTTGCTCATGACATGACTAGTTGACCAGTTAAATGCTCCACGTGGCACCTCTAGTGTTGCATCACATTATCTCACTACCATCGTGCCCACCTGTCGACTTGTATCTACTCTACATCTACACTCTTATAAAATACATAAAATACACTCTTATAAAAAACAGAGTTGGTGATGATGGTGTGCCTGCCATCCTGCAATATAGGTCGTCTGATTTATATCTGACGGATTGGAAACAAACTATGGCAATTTTGTAAAAAGGTACCCACACACCTCTCCACATTTGCAAATAAGGCCTTCCCTCGTTCATCCTTTTCTCTCACAAGATAAACAAGTCATACAAATGCATCTTGATGTTACGTGCAACGCACGGGCATCTTGCTAGTAAGAATGAAAACAAACGACAAAAAAAATTTGGACGGTGATTCGAAGTCATGACCGCGGGCATAGCGGATAAGGTGGCCTTATATTGGTATGCTGAGCCGTCTGTTTTAACACACAGGAGCTGGTGTGGTGATTATACACACACGCACGCATGCACACAAACTGCATCCACGCAACACTCACACAAACACATGCACCCACGCATGCACGCAACACTCACATGTACACGCGCAGCCACGCACGCATGCAACACTCACACGCACACACGCACGCATGCATGCACACACCAGTACACCACACGACCAACACACACTCTCACGCTCAAGTGCTCAACCTACGCGTGTATGCGCACACATCAGGCCCTGACAGACACATACACAGCCAGGTGATTCCTCCGCACGGGTTGGAGCCTTGTCGCGCCTGCGTAAATTTGTGTTTATCTGACCTTTTCCCTATGCGAACTGACAGGTGGGACCCACAAGGAACGTGGTCAATTTAACTAGTCAATATGGCGCCACACAGACTATTTGGCTGGTCAACAGAGTGCAATCCGATGCTGAACCGTAAGCAAGCGACCATATAATCACTGCAAAACGTATATAGTGACCGCAATCAGCTTATTCTGAAGTTCGGTGACCGTATTACGCTTTTCTCTCTGTAGGCCCTCCAAAACTACATCTCTACACGTTCTCGCATGTTACAGCACTACTACTACACTCTAACACTATAAATCATATGTGTTTTTAGTTTTACTAGATACCATATTGTTACTAGTATAATTATTCAGTTTCCGTACATTAAAATTGCCTTTGAAATGTATGGCCAGTATCATCTACCGCGCGGGGAAAATCCCGCCCTTTCCTGTTTAATCGGGTTTGTATCGATGGATCATGCGAAACAGCAAAACTATAGTACTATATAGTACAAGTGACAGTTCACTAGGTCGTCGCGTCGTCTACTGCTCCGTCGTAAGAGTGGAGCGCTCGCTTTCATAAATCTTCTAGTCCCTTTCACCGACATGTGGGACATCAAGCTACCGGGTCCACGTGCCATACCGGAATACAATGCAGAGCAGCCGGGGTGAAGCACCCCAGTCATGACGCCGGCGTAGTAATGAGCAATGAGGCGTCAAATCACAAAGTTGCACCTTCCCCACAGTTAAGTTGGAGGGACGAAGTAACAACGCTAAAAAAAGAAGTTGGAGGGATGAAGCAACCATCATTTCACTCGTTGCTGAATCCGCTTCTCCCTCATCTTCTTCAACTTAACCACGTGTTGCTTATGTCGTTGTTCTGCCTCATGTGGGACGCGGATCGGCTTGGTAAAGCACTGGCACGTGGGACCGCATGTTAGCAAACCGCTAGGACAACGTCCTCCAAAAATAAGAAACCTCCCCCGCCATCCGCGCGGAAAAATCACCTCCTTTTTAATAATCTTGATTCTATAATTTTTTAGATCAATATAATTAAGATTTGTATAGATAGCACATAGGAGCAAAACCAAGTGGTACGGTTACGGGCATCCACAATGTGAAAATAGCTTTTGGCATCGTGGGAACCATTGTGGACGGTGTTGCCAAAGCCAAAAAGATGGAACCGAAGTGTAACGCCCCGAGTTTGATGCGCTAGGTGTCCGCCAGTTATTCGCTTTCATTCCTATGTCGTTTGCTTGTGTGTTGCATTTTGCCATGTCATCATATGCATTGCATCCTCATGTTTTTCAAAACTTGCATCCGGTCTTTTTCCCCATTGTCCGTTTCGCGATCCGACACTCTCGTCGTGCCCCGTCGCCCCTCTCAGACTTTTTTTCGTGAGCGGGAGAAAAACGTTCTCGAAATGGGCTGGGATTTGCCGAGTGGCCTTGGTATATCACCGGTAGACCGCCTGTCAAATTTCGTTCCATTTGGAGGTCGTTTGATGCCCCAATGGTTGACTGCGTAGCCCGAAACCCCTCTCTCTTTGCAGCCCAACACCCTCCAAAACAGCCCACTGGCCCATCCTAACCCCCTCCATGCTCTCGGTCATTCGATCACGATCGTGTGGGCGAAAACCGCTCCTCATTTGGACCCTCCTAGCTCCCTCTACCTATAAAATAGTCCCCTCCACGGAAATTTGCATCCAAACCCTAGCTCCCCTCACCTCCCACCGCCGGACGCGTCCGTCCGTGCCGGACACGTCCGCCGCTATCGCCTCCAGCCAACCCGTGCGCGACACGTGGCCTCCTCCACCTCCGCGCCCACAGCCGGCCTACGCGGCCCGTCGCAGCCCGCAGCCAGCCCGCCGAGCCCATCTGGGGCCCGGTCGAACCCGTGCGCCGCCACCCGCCGGCCTCCCCT